>NW_028185406.1:1113982-1155060 GCF_003343005.1 Rhea americana | reverse complement strand
GCGCGGCGCGGCCTGGCGGCGCGGCCCGTGTTTTGTTTCCGTTTCTCCGCGGCGCCGCGCGTCTCATTTCCGTTTCGGGTTCAAACAACGACGAGGCGCCGCGGGAAGGAGGGGGGAAGCGGGCGGGGTGGCGGAGGGGGAACCGGGGCCCGCCGGCGGGCTGCAGCGGCCTCGCCGGGTCGCCGCCGGCCCGGCGCATGGCGGCGGCCTCTGCCGCGGGGGACTGCGGCCTGGGGGTCCTGCTCCTTCCCCGGAGGCCTCGGCTCCTCCGGGCCCGGGCGCCGCGGCCTCGCCGGCCGGCGGTCCTACCGCTCCCCGTCGCCGCCTCGGCGGTCACGGGCTGCCGAAGACCCCGGGGCGGGGGGGGGGAATTCCTCTGGCCGCAGCCGGCGCTATCCCGCTGGGATAACAGCCAGGCGCGGGCTCGGCAGCCCGGGCTCGGCGCGAGCCTCGGGCAGCGGCTCGAGGACAGGTGTCCTCACGTTGCGCTCCTTCAGAAAAAACAAACAAACAAACAAACAAACAAAAAAGCCATCAGGTAACGCTTCTGGCCGAAAGCTTAAGGGGATATTGGTGCTTTTGTGTAGTTTGCTTCTGGTATTTGTCCGGGGCTGTGCTGCACGACTACTTTCCCCAGTTTGGATTTGCTTTCTGACTCCGGGTGCTTGATAAGGAAGAAAAACTATTAGAGACCTGGCATGGCTCCACCCCTTAGTGGTCTCTAATAGTGGCCTCTAATCCTACTCCACTGCTGATTTCCAAAAGTGAAATCTGAAAGGATAAGTTGTCTGCTTTGTTACAGAATAGTTTATATTGGTAATTATCCGATGGAGTAATAATGTGAATGGGTAGTACCAAGTGCTCCACATGCAACTGAATGCCTGTTACAGTGAGAGCTTCCTAAATTAGCACAAATATCTCCAATGGTTGTGGTTTTTAAACATTATTACTTGATAATGCATGTGAGCTCTAGTAATTGCCCCAACTTCAGAATAACCTGATAGAATAACAAATACTAATTCTGCTAGTAGAGATTGTGCTTCTCTCACAGTGCCCTGGCCTAATTCCTTGTGTCCTAAGGAAGAAAATGTAGGCTTTAACAGAATAATTAAACTTGAGGKTTAGCAGGAAGAGAAGAAGCTCCAAAGATAGTGAAGTAGCAGTAGGCTGTCATGCAGAGGGAGAAAAAGCCTTGAAAATGAGCACCTTCTCTTGCATTAGCAGAGAGGTCTGTGTCTGGCTTTATCTCATGGTTAGAATCTGTCTTGGATAACATGGAAGTCTCAGGGCTTTATATACTGAAAAAAAAACAAATGGAAATCGGCAAGCTGTAATGTGCACAATTCAAGCACAGTTCTGTATGTTCCTCGAGGCAAATGCTGCTGTTGTGGTATTGCTGCTGTGTAACACTCCTAACAGGCTACATGAGCCCTCTCATTTGCCAGTCTTCAGAGAAATCTCCAGGAAGCTTAATAATGGCAATATATGTCTTCAGTACTCTGAAGAAGAAAGCGAATGGCAGCATGTTTTGCAATTATTTATTTATTTGGCTAGTTTTAGGCAGCTGCTGTTCTTGGTCTAGCCAGGCATCTTGTGGAGAGTTTGAGAGCTGACACTTGAGGTGATATTCTGACTGTTTGTTTAGTAACTCCTGGTGAGTTCATCTGCATGCATTTGTCTAGTCCCATTTGAGCCTGCGTACACTTTCTGTGTCTGCACCATCATGTAGCAACAAGTTTCATTAGATTTTGTGTGACACATTAATTTCTATTTTAAGCTTATTGTCTGGTCATGTCATCAGGAGTCTTTCTATTCAAGTGTAAGATAGAGTAGCTAATCTTTCCTATTATTTTTCTCCAAACTGTTAATGACTGTGCGTTTTTATAATATGATTCTTCTTTCCACCCTGTCATCTCTCTTGCTGTTTTGCTGTGTGGAACCATCTTTTTCCTTTCTCTGTGTGCTGTCTGTGCCTGTGCTGCCTGCTTTTTCAGGCAGGGTAACCAGAGTAATAGTACAGCCACATAAGATGCAAGCACATTGTGTGTTTGTATGCTGCTACATTAAAGTATGCTTTCTTGTGTTTCTGTACGTTGCCTAACAATTCATCTGTTAAAAAGACAAACCACTTTTTAATAAAAAAAAATGAACAGTTACTAATTCAGATGTCCATTTAGAGTCTATTTAGAGTCTAGTCCACAGGGGACTCCAGTGTCTTACCTAGTTCTGTACACTTGCAATCAGTTTATTCTTACAATTTTTATTCACTGTGCATTGCTTTGCATTTACTGTTACTAAATTTCTTCTACCATAAGTCACTGAATATCATGATTTCTTTCTACAACTCTTCATTTTTTTCAATAGTCTTGTATTATCACTGAATTCTGTCACTGTGCACATCCGTTTCTGTAGTGACTTATGAATGGGCCAAGGAGCAGAAATTTAGCCCAGCCCTTATAAGTGTTGTTTAATTTTATAAGCAGCATCTTCCCGCCTTTCTAGGAGGGTGATATGTACCTGAATGTAAACAGCAAAATTGAAACATTTTCAAAGAGCCTTTTAAAGTTATTTGAAACCAGCCATTAAAAGTTGTAGCCAACCCATTCCAAAGGTATCTGATAAATATGAATACCTCCAAGTATAAAAGGCTTTGGGCTATGTATTTATTTCCATTTATAGTTCTGAATTTCCATTCATTTGAGTAACAGGTATTGTCATCTGTTTTGTGAAATCTGTATTAGTTTTTCATATTTTTAAGGTGGATTTTTGTAGTTAAAATGTCCAATTATTTGATTAAGTAACGTTTGATAGGACACAAGCATCATCTGATTTTATTTGTCTGTAACTTTATTTAAAATTTTTTTTTTCTKTTCGTAGCTCTGTTCTTAAGACATTTTAGCCATGACTAAGAGAGATGCAGAGGAGCTGATAGAAATAGAAATTGATGGAACGGAGAAACAAGAATGCACTGAAGAAAGGTATGTACTGTCTTTGCTTTCTAGGTTGTTGTATTGTAACTATTTTTTTTCTTTCTTTAATTGGTTTCAGATTTACGGCTGCACATACTAAGTTCAGTTATTCAGATTTCTTACTTTAGWTATTTTGTAGTGCTTAAGAGTTAGCCAGTATTAAGAAATAAGTGTTTTCTAGCTAGGCAAAAAATAGCAAGCGGAAGTAAATGGGTCAGTATGATCTTCACATTCCTGCTGTTGATTTTATTTGGCAAGAAAGCCGAAAAAAATGTGGAAGCAACATTCTGTTTTGTGTGTGCTCTCTTCCATTCTTATGTTCGTTATCTAATAAAATGGTGGTTGTAGGAATTAAGCCACTATAGGAAAGCAATATAGGGCATTGCCTTCATTTTAATTGCTTGAATTTCAAACCACTTTATCTCTTGTTGCATACTTCATAGTTTTCTTTCCTCTAACTTTAATGTCTGTCGGAATGTGTCTACAAGTACTTGCTGTGAACCTAACAGCTCCAGTATATCCTTCTGGTAGTGAAACAAGCTTCTCAGTTTCTCCAGTCATTGCTTTATTCTTACTCAAGGTCATTTTTTTCAGTACAGTAGAAATGATATTCTCTCTATATTAGAGATTATCAGGTCCACTGAAACTATAGATACCAAAGACTGATTTTCTTTGCCTTATCTACCTCAACCTAACTTTTCATCATAATGCTTCCTTCCCAATTCTCACGCTATTCTTGAAAGCTCGGAGAGGCAGTTAATGCATTGGGAAGAGATAGCTGAGGCTGTAGATGACCTACTCTTTAAGAACTTGTTTTGGAAAACTGATTCTGAACCATTTATTAGTTTCTGCTTGTCCTGAGCTCCTTATGTTTTTAATTCTTATAAACTGACTCTATCCATGTATTTTCCGATTTCCATCTGTGTACATTGAAAGAAGCCAGCTTTCATGATTGTTGTTGGGATACGAGTCCCATAAAATCAAGATTTTTTGAATGCCTGTGCCAATAATCTAGTCATTTTAATGCGTGACGGCAATAGCTTGTTGCTATTTTTTTTCGGCAAGGTTACAAGTTTTTGTAGTTTCTTCTGGTTGCCATTTGTATGCATAAGTGTATGCTGACTGTTTAGAGGATGTAGATGACTATTCTGCATGACAAGAGGTCTTTTACTCCCTCTTTGCCTACCTTCCCTTCCGCTGCCTACCTGGCAGTTGTCATTCATCGGTCAGTCACTAATTTAGTAAGTCATTAGTTTCTTTACTTCAAAATCTACCCCCCTCACTTGCATCAAGGCTGGGGTGGGTTTACCATTTGCCTGCTGCTCTGTATGCTATGGTTTTAACAGTTATTCTGTATTTATACCTGAATGTGATTTCTCCTGAAGCCCATTTATTCTTCATCAAAATTAGTGAACTCCTTGCTGACAAGAATTTTAAATTCTGAAGTAAAGACATGGACTGAGCAGTTTAAGCCTTTTCTTCTAGCACAGATACAAATGACCTGCATTTTGACTGTACTTCTCCATTGTTCCAGTCTCTCTCAACTGTTAGGTTTTTCTCTTTGATCTTTCTTGGGCCAACCTTCACTGTTTGTTCCTTCTCTTTTTATTCAGGTCTTAATTTATCCCATTGCCTTCTCAAGAGGTTCTGCTTTCAACACCGTCTTCCACACCTCCACAACTCTTTCCAACTGTCACAGAAACTTCCTATTCTAATGTTCTACCCCTTTCCTCTGTAAAATCTTCTATTTTTAATAGAGAAAGAAAGTTACCACACAATGTGCATTTCTTCCTTCACTGAGGATTTCACTAGTGCCAGCAGTGCCTAGATTTATTTAATCATTTGATGTAGAATATTATATGGTACTTAAAGACTTTTAAAAGCCTAACTAGAGACATCAGTCCTAAAATCTCAAATTTTTGGATTAATCTGGTATATACCTAGCGATTATCTGTACTGTTGGTGATCTCTCTGGCTACCTTATTGCAACCTCAGAAATTGATCTTAAAAACAAACTGCAGAGCTGAGTAATGATTATTCCACAATGTTTGACCTAACTGCAGAGACTTGGGGAAGGAAGGAAGAGAACTGTGTATCCAAGATGTGTATCCAGTGTGCTACTGTGCAGATATGTTTACCTCAGAGAATCTTTTTTCAACTCTATCGCAAGCTTTTTGCTTAAGCATTTAGTGAATTGCTTAGTCCATTCTTCAGTTAGCCCTGTTAGAAAGCTTGTTTGTGTCTGTTCAAYGGAGACTGCAGGATGCTTAGGAGACCAGAAAGGGACTACAACCACAATTCTTAAAAGGTAACATCCAGTATTAGACACAGAGGCAATCTACTGTATGGGGCATCTGAGTTGCACGTCAACCAGCCCTACAACTGCTACAGTTTGCAGTACAGCATTTTGAGAGGCTTATTTGCTAGTTCTGATTTTCCTTAATGTTGTTCTCCATAAATCTCAGGGATCATAACTGACATTTTTTTTTTCCTTATCAAGCAATTTGAAATCATAGCCTTGTTAAATAAGGTAAGTTATCCTCGCACAACACGTGCAGCTTTTCCCTCCTCTGTTAATACTGTGTATTGCTGTTTGTCTTTTAATAAAATATAATTGTTTCTTAATATATAGCATTAGTCATTTTAATTTGGATAATGGGTTTTGAGGTGAGGATGKCAGTTGCATTATGGAGAAAACAGAAGGGATTTGAGGATTAATTATGTCAATGTCTGGAAGTAGTAAAACTTTCAGAAACCTCTTGGGATYTTTTTTTAATCATCCAAGATATTTCATCAAGCTGTTTAGGCAGCATTTATAGGTTAATAATAATTTTAAAAGCTGTTTAATAACAATTTAATTTTCCCCAAATATTAGCTGTTTACTTTAAGAAGAAATAATAAGCCATTTTGGGGAGAGAGTGCAAGCAGCAGACAGATTTAAAATTAAAATCAGACCTTAAAAAGTGGTTTGCAACTGAAGAGTTTTTCTGCTATGATCAAGGGAATAAACTATCTTTGTTCCCCAGCAAAAATTATGGTTCCCCAGCAAAAAAATTGGTCTTGCCAAAATTTTGAAGAGCATATAAAATAGAGATTTTTAACATTAGGCTGACTTACTGTTGTAACTGTATAAGATTTTCCTTCATAGAATCCATTATAGAATTTGTCTGTTTATGCTCATTAATAATCCAAAAGGAATGAATAGGAAGGCAATTAACAGAAATTAAGAAAATTAACATAGGTTAGCCAAAATCATCAAAGATAAACTGCAGAGTGGCCTAATAAGTAATTGGGAGTCATGATAATAAAGCTGCACTGAGCAAGTGCAGCATGGTGCCTCATGGGAGGCATTCATTAGGAATTCTGAATGCCAGTAAAAAATTCGAAAAAGGCTTGGATATATTTCAGAAAAGCATGTTTTAATAATGTGCAGTTGTGTTCTAAGGGGAAAAGTGACATTTTAGAATGAATAGAAAACATAACTGATGTGTATGATGCCATACGGATCAAAGGTACAGCTTCTTATTTTTACAATTTGTTTTATTTTTTATGCCAAGTTCTGATAGTTGTGTTGTATCTTTATAATTAGTCATTAAATCATTTCTAGATCAGGCAAGATTTTAAATATTAGGAAATTTGAGTAAGTGATAATGAAAGCTTATTACAGTGAGATACAAAGTTCTAAGTGATTCTGAAGTGACTGAAGAGACTCCTGTTGTCTTTCTGATATGTAGAGACTTTGAAACTAGAAGGGTTTTACAACTGATCTCATCAACACAATTTTTGTGTTAAGTAGAAATTTAGTTAWTTTTTTTAGTTGCTTGTACTATTTAATGACGTAATTGGTTAATAAAACATACCTGAATTGAACTAGACTKCAGGCATTTCATGAAGCAGTTAAAGGTGGAGTTCAGTTGCCTCTAAGAAAAGCAGTGACGGTGCTGTTGTTTCATGATCTGTTGTATTCATTTGGTATTTAAGCATCGTTGAGCAAACCTATACCACAGCAGAATTTGTGAGTCAAGCTATTGACATCAATGAACCAATTGGAAATCTTAAGAAACTGCTGGAACCCAGACTGCAGTGTTCCTTGGACGCGCATGAAATCTGTCTGCAAGATATCCAGGTAAATCGAAAGATTGTGGAAAATTGCTTTCAAGGATTTACACTCTTGAGCAGCGCCTTACATCCTTAGACCCTTTCTTCCATTTGTGGAATTCATGCTTCATTTGGTATATAAATTACAATTAAGAGTATAATTGTGTCAGCTTCATCATCTTCTGACTGTTTAATATGCACACACTAACTCAATACAAATAAAACTGGAAGACTTAGTGGATCATGTGAGATCAAAGGGGCTACCCTCTTGGGGAAGGTGTAGCAGAGAATGGAGAGGGAACTCAAGCACAGAAAGACCCCTCCAAGTGAAAGAGTATCATTGTATTTCAGGAGCAYGAGGGCAACAAGAGCACTATTTATGTAAAAGCTCTTAAGGTAGCTCATATCATTTGTTGCTGTCTGAACTTCTGGGACTCTAATGTTGCTTTGAATCTCTGAACAAAGAAAGTTTGTTTTTTGTAGTTTTCAGGTGCATAGATAGAAAAACATTACACAAGAAACTTTCCATAATAATACGTTCTTGGCAGTTGAAAGCCTAAAATAGGTGGTTACTGTACTATTCCCTGACTGATGCATAATTTCAGTATAATGTACTATCTTGTGATAATTCATTTAAAGCTTTAATAGAGCTGCCATAGAKAGAAGCTTAGTAACCTTCTCTTTTGTCCTACTGTTCTTACTGATCCTTCACAGTTCTCTGGAGTATCAGAAAAATCTGTGGTATATTTAGTACAACTTTGAGATTTTCATGATTTGGATARTAGTGAAAAAGATTTAAAGTTCTTAAGGGGGAACAACCTGATTTGTAGTAAATTTTGACATAGTGAAACCTGGGAAATTACTTTCCTGTTTCTAGATCTTTGTCTTATCATTCTGATTTTTTTTTGTATTGCATAGCAATCCATTATAAATATTTTGAAAATGAGTAGTATTGCAGTATACTCTCAAAATATTTTGCATTTAACAAGGCAAAAAGGATGGTATTTTAGATCCTAGATTTTTCCAAATACCCCCCCCCCCCCCAAAAAAAAAAAAGACTTTTGACAATTTTATCCTGCATTTTGTTCCTGGAAACCTTGACAATGTTACTCAAGTACCTTATACTGTCAGAATGGGTAAGCACAAGTATGCCCCCCCCCCAAAAAAAAAATGACTTTTAAATTATGGATAAGCGGGTTGTTGTGGTCTTGTTAAAGCTTTCTTGGTATTGCTTTTGGAGTTTTCTCATAGACTGTTCAGATTGTGGTAGAATGTCACTTTCATTAGAAACAAATACAGTGGAGTTCTGGAGAAATATGTGTGTACATGTCAGTAACTTGCTGATGGAAGACAGCTAAGTTTTATTTAAGTGAGCTAAATTAATAATTAGACTTTTTCAACATTTTTTTTAAAAAAAAAAAAAAGATTCCTTACCACGCCCATCCTTCCATAGTTTTATCAAGGTTAAAAATGGTGAAAGGTAGTCTTACAGAATTAAAAAGACTGAGTTTGGTAGGCTGAAGAAATGATTTCCGGTAGAAGTTGAAGTTTTTGACATTATTCTGTGTATCCTCTGGACATCAGACAGCAAGTTCCTAGTAATTCCCAGTTATTTCTGTGTAGTGGCTGCCAATGAGATGTCATTTTAAATTGTATAATATAAAGAAGAATATAAGCACTATTTTTTCTTACATATCTGAGTAAAATATATATATATATCTTATCTGAGTAGAATAAATTGAATGATGTAATTACACTAAGGTTTTGGGGCAAAAGGGAAGAACCTTATGCAATGACAGAAAACAACTCCAAGACCACATCAGAAAGACATTAATTTAAATTGGTGTTTTGCTGCCTGTGTAGCAAGATACAAGATTTCAGAGGAAATCTGATTCTAAAGGAAAAGCCAGTTGAGTTGATTTATCTTTGATCAGCATGTGCTGGAAGGACTGCAGCAATAATATTGCTGGTTTCCCCCAAAGGAGTTTTTTTGTTTACTCCCCCACCCCGCCTCTGCCAGACTCTATACAGTCACCATCACATACTAAACAGTTCAACTATTTTACTTTGTGTTCAGCCAGGTGTTGTATTTGCAGTTAGTCAGACATTTTTGGCCTTTCCAGAAACAACAGGAAGAATGCTACTTTTAAAATGAGAATATTTATTAAGATGTTAAAAACTGAGAAAAAGAACTGTAGAAGTTTACCAAGTCAGAATACTTTCAGATGTTTCTTTAGTAATAAGATTAAAAAATGACCCTGTAAGTGAAACACCATCTTAATCAGAACAGGGTGACAAATTTCAAATTCTGTTGAGGTTCTTGTTGGGTACTATGTCTACTTAATAAAAATACTTGCACCTTTCTTTAGAAAAATCCACTGCGGACAGTAAGTATTTTTAAAGTTCAAAGGAAAGTGTTTATTGTAACTGTGAGACTAATGCATGTTTGTTTGTCTGTTTTTTTTGTTTTGTTTTGTTCTGCTTTTATCCAGCTGGATCCAGATCGCAGCCTTTTTGATCAAGGAGTAAAAACAGATGGAACAGTACAACTCAGTGTGCAAGTAATATCTAGGCAAGGTAAGTAGTTAACTTTCTCTGTTTTAGAGACAAAGTAATATTGCTGGAGTGCTTATGATCAGAATCAATCTTCTACTCTTTCTAGTGACAGTACTGAAAAAATAACTGAACCGTCACATAGATTCAGCATACCTTTTCCGTTGTATACCGTGGTTATGTATAGTAGTAATTAAAATAAATATGATGTACTGATGCTGCCTAAATGTCTCTTTCTCTTATAATAAGTTCATATCAATTTCACATCAAAGAAAAAGTATAGAGAGAGAGTCAAATAGTGGTAGTTACCTAGAGTATGAGGCTTTCATGAAGGGTGAGGAGTTGGTCATGTCAGACCAAGCATATAAGCAGGCAAACGATTTTATCTAGCTATGTGTCGGCCATGTCTTAATGAGGAGTGTGAGCTTGTGTACTTCCTGAAGAACTAGCTTACGAGAGTACGTGCASCTACCTGAAAATTGGTATGAAAGGCTGGGTTCACCATCTGTTACCTGTTTTCTTTGGATGAGAATTTGGACTAAACCATTGTGACAGATGAGTGTTAACCAGGTGGGTAGGTATTTGTTGATACATAGTCTTTGTTTGTTTGTGGTGTCAGGCACACTGGGATTTTATCTTGTTGAATCCTCAACAATTGGTAGCTCTATTTGTTGCTTTGTGCCCTGTTCTTCTTAGCCCCTTCCATATACCTATGTGAAAGAACTGCAGCCACTCACTGAGAAACTGTATATTGGACTCTGGAAACAGCTATAAGCTAATGTTTGTCATATTTTAAAGTCAACAGTGTCAACAAGTTCCTTTTGGAGTAGGATATCTTTGATTTTCTGTTTTGAGTCATGTCAGCTAAGCAGATTAGCCAAATTTAGGGAGTGTATCTGGTTTTCTTGTGGTTTCATCACAGATTAGACTAAAGAAAGCCTTTGTTTTGTTAACAGTTTTCAGTAGGACTGAGGATTTACATTTAATACTGTCAAGTGACAACTGCTAGGCTGAATTCTAAATCCCTCATATGTAACTGCTCTTAATTCATGCCCAGTAGCTTATAATGTGCAGTGCTCAGACTTCCATTTTCAGAAGGATGCAGGTGATGATAAGGATCTTTCAATAATATCCTCCATTTTTCTCCTATGTTTTCAGTATTTTTAATGTAAAACTGAGGTGCATGACCAGATAGACCAAAGAGCCCTTTTTTTTTCTTTTCTCTCTTGAAAATAAACATCTAAATATTAAATGCTTTTGTATAACTTCAGAAAAATCCTCATTGTTAGTTTTCATGCCTTGATACTTAACACTTAAGCAGATCATAAGAAAAGTGACTGTTCAATTTAAGTAAAGTGTAGCCAGGCAGTAGATCACAAAACAAATGGCATACTTTCTTACTTGTAGTGATCTGCATTGTTACTGTGACTGCAATGTCTCATTAAAAGGGGATGTTTGTGGTGGTGTTTAGAATGTGGAGCCATAGGAATAAAACAGCTTCTTATGCCACCCCGTCCTTTCCTTTTCTGTTCTATGGATGAAGTATCTGAAAGATTCTTGATTTCTCCCAAATTGACCCCACCCCAATTGTCTTACAGAATTGAGCAAAGAATGATCGGTGATGGTAATAATGATGTGCACTGGATTCTTTTATTTCCTGAGAGGCAATCTGTTATGTCAGTTGAAGTGTTGTATCAAATTTCGATTAGCTGTCTATAAATATAGAGGAATAAACAGCTGGAGTATGGTTCAGTGTAGTTATAGTGTTTTATCTGAAAGTATCATAATGGAAGTTATGACAGATTAAGTATCAGCACGAAAGTCAACAGATTGCAGTATATTTAGTAGGTGGGCTTTGCCACTATTGCTTAATGTTTTAAGGGTTGGGGGTGTGTGTGTGTGTTTGTTTTTTCCCTACAAACTTCCTTTGCTTGCTTCATTAGAAAGGCATTCTGTTGCTCCATTTTAGCTTAACTCCTTTACCTTGGTTTGAAGAATAGAGGTGTATGTTTGTCTTGCCACTGACAACACTTGTTTTGAGTGCAGCCTGGTTCTACACTGCTCTCAAATAAGTCTCTTGCAAGTATGATCTGAGTTGCATTGTATGTCAAAGAATTTGGAAGAAGCTTTAATTTTGAAGACTTCTGTAGCAAGTGTTTTGGTCTTTTTTATTCAGACACAAGTTATATCAGTAAGAGAGGCAGGATAAATCCTTCAGATATAACCATTAAAATTTTGTCATCCTTAAACTGTAAGGGTTCCTGAAGACAGTAACCATTAAAATTTTGTCATCCTTAAACTGTAAGGGTTCCTGAAGACAGGAATTTTGATGCTAGATTAGATTTTGGTGGTCTGGTAGATTTAGTCAAATATTTAGTTTGTGTACTTTCTTTACTGTAGATAGTGTCGCTTAGTTGGTAAAAATGAGCAATGGATATGAGGAGACACTGCCAAGAAGTTGAGGCTAGCTAACTGGTTGAGGTTTGTTCTTTTCAATGAACATCACTATCTATGTGGCTTCCAGCTAAAGTTGTCTGAAGTTTGATGGGTTTTTTTGAGATGTAGTTAAAATTTGTTTCTGACCCTATTTTTAGTTGCTTGCTTTGATCTTTTTTTTTTCTTTAAAAAACCAGGGTTGATAAACTTCTCAAATTGTAACTCTTGATGCTGAGTACATGGCTTAAACTGAAGTCTCTTTTGGAAGAACTTCACCCAACAGTATGTCCTGTGAAAGAAGCTGAATAACTATTTCTTTTTGTACTGCAGTAATTTTGAATGACTGTTTCATGAAAAAACATTCTATTGCATTTGTGATAAAAGACAATTTTGATAGAAGAATTGTATGTCAGCCAAAAGAGCTGCAAAACAACACTGCTTTGCAAGAAATATTGTATGGGCAACATTATAATTCTGTTAAACTTATTTTTAACTTTTTAATTTCCCGTGACTGAGAACAGTGGAGGAAGATCTGACTGGCAGTCTGTCACCTGATTAAGGAGGTAGAAGAAACAGTTTCTTCAGTAGATTAGAGACAAGGCTTGAATGGAAGTACTTACCACACTATGCAGATGAATTATAGGAGATGGAAGTACAGTTTCAAAGAGCTGGAATGAGAGCAGAGAACAAGGATCTCTGTCTGTCATTGGTTTAAGCAGTAGGAGGGGAGAGAATGCTGAATTATGTAGGTGTCCAGTATGGTTTTACTTCCTCTTTCTTGTTTGGGTGGGTGGTATATAAACTGGTAGTTTTGCTAGCCTGGCTTTCAAGACATTCAAAAATAAAACAAACTTAATTTTGTCAAGAAAGTGTTTGTAAATGCAAGTGTCTGTAGTTGCTTTGTCTATGTTGAACTCAGTTTTATCAGAGTATGTTAGACACTGCCAGAGCATTATTGCAGGGTTAACATGTCCCTGAACAGATGCAGTTCTACTTTGCTTTTTGAATGCTTGATTAAGGCAAGAGCTTAGTATCAGCAGTTTTTGCTTAGAATTTCTGAGATTTCAGAGATAAATACAGAGATTTCAGGAATAAGCAGTGGTGAACAGGCTGGAGAGTTGGGCAGAGAGGAACCTCCTGAGGTACAACAAGGGCAAGTGCAGAGTCCTGCACTTAGGGAGGAGTAACTCCATGCAGCAGTACAGGTTGGAGGTTGACCTTCTGGAGACCAGCTCTTCAGAGAAAGACCTGGGAGTGCTGGTGGATGACAAGTTGACCGTGAGCCAGCAATGTGCCCTTGTGGCCAGGAAGGCCAATGGTCTCCTGGGGTGCATTGGGAAGAGTGTTGCCAGCAGGTGGAGGGAGGTGATCCTGCTGCTCTACTCAGCCCTGGGGAGGCCTCATCTYGAGGACTGTGTCCAGTTCTGGKCTCCCCAGTCCAAGAGAGACATGGAGCTACTGGAGAGAGTCCAGCGTAGGGCCATGAAGGTGATCCGAGGGCTGGAGCACCTGCCCTGTGAGGAACGGCTGCGAGAGCTGCGCCTGTTTAGCCTGGGGAAGAGAAGCCTGAGGGGGGATCTTATCAATGTGTACAAGTACCTGAAGGGAGGGTGTCAAGGGGACGGGAACAAACTCTTTTCAGTTGTCCCGTGTGACAGGACAAGAGGCAATGGGCAGAAATTGAAGCACAGGAAGTTCCACCTGAGCGTGAGGGGGAATTTCTTCCCTGTGAGAGTGACGGAGCCCTGGCACAGGTTGCCCAGAGAGGTTGTGGAGTCTCCTTCCCTGGAGTTCTTCAAGGCCCGCCTGGATGCAACCCTGTCTAACATGCTGTAGGTGACCCTGCTTGAGCAGGGAGGTTGGACTAGATGATCTCTGGAGGTCCCTTCCAGCCTTACCCATTCTGTGATTTTTTTTTTTTTCCCCTCTGCTCTCAGCCACAGAGTTTTTTATTTGAATTCTATTATATCAACATTTGATCAGAGTAGCTCCAGTGTTTGCAGTCTGGTAGTCAAAATTAGATCTAGGTCTGTATACRATGATTTAAAATGACAAATTTCTTTTATATTTTGTTAAAGCAGTAAATAGGAAATCTCAGGGGTCTCATACTTGAGTATCACTTCAGGGTAGACTGTTTAGAATATGGAGCTATAGTTTAAATGCACTTTAAATGGGTTTCTTTAAAGAAGAAACAGGATTTTTGAGCAGAGATTATTGCACTTTTAAAGTTAGGGTTGTACAGGGGCAACACTACAAGTTTCTCATAAGAGAAAGGAACCTTTACTTATCTTAAACTATTTCTACTGCTTGGAAAAGATGCTGAATTGGCAACCCTACAGACACAAAACCTATTTGGCCACATGACAGCAGGTTGATTGTAAATATTTTCCAGAATATGACAGAGCCATAGAAATACGCGTAAAAGACCAAAATAAGGAGTATCTGGTTTGCCCATTGTATTATGACTGACAAACTGGATGTTCATTTGCTACGCTGCTGCATTATCTATAGTTTGCTGTAGAAAGCACATTTTCATTCCTTCCTTTCAGCCAGCACAATTTCTGTCCTACATCATGTGATTTKATCAGTTATATGCACATTACCAGTGGAAAGCATCCACTTATTCCATTCTGTTAATCATGTCAGCTTTTATCTCTTTAGTTTGTTGTTCCCTTAAATATCTTTGCAATTTTTCCATGCGTAGCAAAATTTTGAAGTCGTCATTTTATCCTCTTCTCCAAGTCCTATTACGAGATCTACAAATGTGAGGCCTGTTGAATGCTTTCACCTGAGCAGGACTAAGTAGGCAGTGAGGTGGAGCTATTTAGTTATGATGCTGAATGTTTTTTACCACTTCTACTTACCCCTTACCCCTTATCTCTTTTTTTTCTTTTTTTCTTTTTTTTTTCTTTCCTCCATGATTCTAGCTAAGATTGACAAGCTTACCTAGCTTATTCCCCTTTTTTGGGGGTAGAAACAGAATTTTTATTTGTGTAGTCCACAAAGAATCAGTGTATGATCTGGAGCCTGGATGTTAATGTAATACCAAAAAAAAAAAGTTCAGATCTTTCTATGTATTTCATTATCAACGAACAAAGCTCTACATTATTCTTCAGTTTGGTTTTGTTTCCTAAAATGTTGAGTTTCCAACAAATTTTAATAAGAATTAAAGCTAATTGGAAGATCAAAAATGGCACTCTTGTTGCTTTTGATTTCTTTAGTTAGTTTTGATAATGTTATAATTACAAGTATGATATTGTGCTAGACAGATCTAATATTAATATTAAATGCAACCAAGTGAATAGAGTCTGCCTCTGCTTGTCTATATTTCTTGTTTGGGAAGGTTAAATGGGAGTACAGTGACAAAATTTGGACTATTATGCTTCAAATATTATTTGGAGAACTTCTGTCTTTCTGAATTAAACAGTCAAGAGTAGGATGGGTTCCAGATGTGCTCTGTGTGTGTATGTGTTTGTTTGGTTTTTGATTTTGTTTAGCTCCAGTGATTTATTTGTGTTTTTTTTTTTTGTGAGTTCTTTATTTTCTCTTTGAATAGAATTCATCCAGAAGACTTCACTGTGTGTCACTGCGGAGAATAGTCTTTTTACTGGAAAGTGTAGCATTTCTGTTCAGCATTTGCCTTGCATCTTCAGGAAATTTCTGATCAAGGAAAAAAATAAACCTTTTATTGAATCGGAATGTCTACAATCACTAAGTATTTCTTAAGTAACATTTGTGACAAGAATGAAACACTAAACAATAGCTGTAACAGCAAAATAGTGGTTTTACCACCAGTGTTGTAGTACCAGAGTTGTTTTTCCTTTTTTGCCCCATGTGTCTTGCAAGTTTGTGTAGAAAGCTGCAGGCTGAATAAACTGTACTTACTATCTTTGTACTGTTCTCTTTGTCATTTTTGTCAAGCTGAATTCATTAAAATCAATAGGAGTTCTTGTCTGAAAAAGACTTTATTAGTTCTTATGGAAGTGCTACTTCTATTTTTCCTCCTAAACTGGGAATAGATTGTGTTTTTTAGCTTTTATAACAGTATCACCTCCAGAACCAATCTTGTTGTGTTAAGCTTTAATATAGATTAGACAGCAGGGGTGTGAAGTATCTTACGGCACAAGATCAAACTGAAATTGTTCTGGTTGTGCAATGTCCTGCAAAGCTTGCCAAACAAATGTCTAGCCCTAGTCAAGGTTTTCAAAGTCATATTGAATTTCAAGAATTCTACAGATTTTTGCAGAATAGTAGAGGTTGGAAGACAACTCTGAGGATTGCCTTGTCCAGTCCCTCTGCTCAAGCAGTGTCAGCCACAGCATGTTGCCCAGGACTCTGCCTACTTGAGTTTTGAGTGTTACCAAAGATAAAGATACCCTTCAAGGATTTTCCCAGAAGTGTTGAAGGAAGGTGCAGATATATTTGACAGAGATCTAATGAAGTACAGTTGTTCTTGGTATTACGATGGAAATAAGCAACCTGTATGCCACAAAAGTGGAAAGAAATTATTTCTATTTAGTATATTATGACATTTGAGTTGGGGAGGGAGCAGTGAGGAGGTATCTGTCACAGGACTGGAAAAATCCAAGTGTTGTCAGRTTTGGTGAGGTACGAGTAGGGCAAAATGCCACCTTAGAAGACCACAGAGATGGCAATGCTACTAATGCTTTATATCACTATTGAATGCTTTCTTCATTACTGCACAATATGGACATATGCAGCAGAGCTGGAAGATGTCTTAAGTGACTGACATCAAACCACAAAATAAAGAGCTGATAAAGCTAAATTAAAATCAATCTAAAGTGTACTCTATTAAATACACTGCCTCATGCAGGACATTTTGAACAACAATGTGAACTTGTGTATGTAGGCTCCAGAGAAAGTGGAGAAACATCGTAAAGATTGAAACTAACACCTGTTAGTTGGAGAAGAGAGGCAAGTACTTCTCTTTTTCTCCTGATACACACTATTTCCTTTCTAAAGAACAAGTGTTTTGTTCAACATAGGGATGTACAGAGCATCTTGTTCAAAATCGATAAGTGAAAAGGATCACCTATCTAGAATATGAAGCTAGAACATTGGGGAAGGAAAGAAGGGACATCGTGGTGTTCACTTGTAGAGTATGTACTTGAAAGTAGGTACTTTAGGAAATTTGAACACTTACAGAAATTAGATGACATTTCTTTTGTGTCATGCTTCTTTCCKAAGTTTACTAATGCTTTCTAATCGGCAAGTTTTAAAACAATATTTATCTATTATATTTGCATTGTTATCTTTAACTTTTATGTTTGTTCTCCCTACATCTAGGGATAGAGCCCAAATTAAACATCCTTGAGATTGTAAAGCCTGTGGAGACTGTGGAAGTAGTGATTGATCCAGATGCTCATCATGCTGAGGCTGAAGCTCACCTTGTTGAAGAAGCTCAAGTGATAACCTTGGATGGAACAAAACATATAACAACAATTTCCGACGAGACCTCTGAACAAGTGACACGATGGGCTGCAGCGTTGGAAGGCTATCGAAAGGAGCAAGAGCGCCTTGGAATTCCCTATGGTACTTACTACATTATTCTGTGTGTGTGTGTTTGTGTGTGTACATGTGTGTATGGGGAGGGGAATGCTCTTTTTTTGTTTGGAAGTTTGCATTTTTTAATAAATGAGCATTACTTAACATTGATTAGATAATTATAACTACTCTGGTACCTCAGAGAAGGCTTCTTATGGTTTGCAGATATTTCTGTAAAAAAGCAGGCTAGAGAGAGATAGTAAAACTATTAGAAACATTGATTCTAAAATAGTGCTGTTTGTTCCACAACTTCCCTGTAATTGGAGTTTTTAGAAATCATTTTTCTTATTCCTCTCTTTTAAAAATGTGTATGTTATTGGTAAAACTCTCCAAATATAGATAAGAATTTGAAAAGTACTCAGGACTTGGGAGGAATTTAACCTAAAGATGCAGCGACGAACTATTTGGTAGGCTGCAGAAAGTTGAGCACGTTGTAAAACTGGATTTTGCATGGAGAGCAAAATGGCTTGAACACAGTGGAAAAACATGATTCAGAATCGATTGTAAAGATACCTGTATCTTTACCTGAAGATACRTATCACTTATCTGGATGTAAAGTAAATCGTAACCACTTTTGATCTAGTGTTGTTGCCACTGAACAGGTTACTAATTTCTTGTTATCAAAAGWAGTCTTTTAAGTGCATGTTCAAGATAGATCTAAAACTGCAGTTACAGCTCAATATTGAATTCAGGAACTTACACAACTGAGTTGCTTTTTGTGAATCTCTGAAATATACTGTCAAGTTATGTCCAGCACRTGAAGCTGTACTACGTTTTGCCGAACTGGAGTATGTTTGGCAAAGGGGGTACTTGAAAGTGATTTAAAAAATGCCAGTGAAGTCACAGGACACGTAATAGGTTAAAAATGTTGCCAAATTATTTTTGATAATTAAAGCAATGGCTTTATATTGCTTTTTGATCTCTGGGCAAGCGTTTCCAAAATAGCTTTTGTCATGTCTATTAATAAAGGATGTGATGCAGAATGCTTTTAGGGATGTCATATATGCATTATCAAAAGTCCATGAAATCTGTCTGCATGCTCTCCCATTAATACAAGAAGAAATTTGTTTAAGACCACAATGTTATGGCGTTAATTAATGTGAATAAATTTTACTAAATTTGCTGCCTGACTTTAAAAAGAACAGAAAACTCACCTAGTTGTGGCTTTAGAGGTTTACTGTTTTGTGTCATGGGAATGCAGTTCCCCTAGGAAAATCATTCTAGTGATTCTAGACAAACCGTAATCTTCATTTGATATCAGAAAAATGTGTTGGACTGTCTGTCTGTCCATAGCATGCACTTGAGTTGAAATGAGGCACTACTAAGTTGTATACTGTGATGCAGTCAGAAGTTCCTGAAAATATAAAATGCTCTTAAAACTTTTGTGTAGTCCTCAAAAAATTAGGTTGTTTTTTTTTTTTTAACAATTATAAACATTTTGGAGCTACTGGAGAGAGTCCAGCGTAGGGCTACGAAGATGAGCCGAGGGCTGGAGCACCTGCCCTATGAGGAACGGCTGCGAGAGCTGGGCCTCTTCAGCCTGGGGAAGAGAAGACTGAGGGGGGATCTTATCAGTGTGTACAAGTACCTGAAGGGAGGGTGTCAAGGGGACGGGAACAAACTCTTTTCAGTTGTCCYGTGTGACAGGACAAGAGGCAATGGGCAGAAATTGAAGCACAGGMAGTTCYGCCTGASCGTGAGGGGGAATTTCTTCCCTGTGAGAGTGACGGAGCCCTGGCACAGGTTGCCCAGAGAGGCTGTGGAGTCTCCTTCTCTGGAGATCTTCAAGGCCTGCCTGGATGCAACCCTGTCTAACATGCTGTAGGTGACCCTGCTTGAGCAGGGAGGTTGGACTAGATGATCTCTGGAGGTCCCTTCCAACCTTACTGATTCTATGAAACATGTATTTTAAAAAAAAGGTAAAGAGAGGTCACTTTCTTTTAGAGTTTTGTAGTCAGGATATGTAGCATTTTCTGAAATTACTAACAATTTTATCAACCTTGAATTCAAAAAGTAGTGTATGCTGATATTAAAAGTCAAGTCTCATCAAAAAATTGCCACCAAAGAAGTTAGTACCTTAGTGTCTTCCTCTTTACATTCCTGCAGGTCTCCTCTTTTGCTGTAAATCCAATTTTTTTAACAAGGTCTTTAAATGTTGAGACTTTCCCTTTGTTGTGTGTTTTTGGTGGTTTGTAGCAGGTTTGTACAAATTTTCATCTGTCAAAGGCATTTCTGCTAATGGAATTTATAAATTTGGTACCATTGCAAAGATCCCTAGGAAGAATGTGACTATTAATTAATACGAGAAACAAAGCCAAGAAAGGGATCAGTAGAAAGCACAGAAACTGTGGGGCTGGTGAGGGATAATAACGATTTGTGTTCTTCTGTAGATCATGTTCTGTCAAAAAAAGCAGGTTAGCAGATTTTTGGTGAAAATTCACTGCAGTTCATGTTAAGTTTTTTTTTAAAAGACCAAAACCCTTTGGATCTGTCTTTTCTCAAAGGATTAGACTGGATAGCTTTAGATAATAGTAATGAAAAGTGATACAATGTTATCTTTCTTTATTAGGCAAAGTGGAAATTGTGGCTCCTAGATAGTGTTTATAGATCTAGAAAGTTTTGCTTTCTTTGCTGCTTGAAATAAAAACATATCAAGGTGACATCTGTTTGAGGTATCTTAATTTAAAATTTAATTGTTTTGCTCCTGTTATTTTTATCCTTTTGACAATGAAAATATATATCCCTACTTTAGTTTCCTTTTCCAGTTCTGACTCGTTGACATGTCTTAATATATCGCATATGACATTAACAATGTTGTGAAGATGATGCTTAGATTTACTCATCTTCTTTTCAGCTTGTTCATAGAACATGGATTGAAACTCAGATTTATGTTAAGATATCTTGAGTTGGCAAATCATTTATTTCACATATCTAGACTTGATTATTTGTTACCCATTCTGTGTGCTCATCTATTATGTGACTTATGCTTTTATATATTTTGTACTGGCACTTAAATGTTGTGCATGATATATTCTCTTAAAGTGTCAAAAAAGCATCTTTAAATTTGATGTTTTATTGTTTGATTTAAGGATAGATGGGTAGTGGGTCTTATGTAATTTTAATGGCTTATTAAATATAGTCTTGATAGATACTGTATATTATGTTTACTGTTGTTTTTATATGTTGTGCAAATCTCTTAAATGGGCTTTTTAAATCGTTTAGAAGCTGGGATAACATACATGAGTTTAGAATTTAGTATTTCACCATAATCACATGATGGTCAACATATTTGAGAAAGAAGAATGTGGTGTGTGAGAGAAACCTTATTTTGAAACTAAAGACCTATGGAAAAAGAAAAATAACAATATTTGTGTTTTGAGAAACTCAGTGCATCATTCTGATGCAAAAGCTTTTGCTGAAGAAAATTTCTTTTTTTTTGTCTTTTGCCCATCAAAGCACACCAATCCATCAGCATTTTAAGAGGAGCCAACTTTCCACCCACTCAGATTTGCTCTTGATAACTACAGCTATCCTTCATGTTCATTACTTTAATTTTAAATAGAAATTATTGCATAATTGAAACACCAGTGGACTTTGACTGAACACCAATACTGACTGGTCTAGAAGCAGGCTGTTTTGTAAGAAWAATAATAATAATAAAAATAAATAAAACTTAAAGAAGTGAGAAAGTTATATAAAAGAACAAGTTCTAGGCTAAGCTTGTTTGAATTCAGTGAGGTGATAGCTGCTTGCATTTAGTTCTCGTTGCCAGTYATAGTAAGGAATAGTTACATATCTTCAACGAGGAAGACCTCTCATAGCATGTAATAGATATATTGGCATTTCTTCTTTCTCTTTCCCTAGATCCTGTACAGTGGTCAACAGACCAGGTGCTTCACTGGGTGGTGTGGGTGATGAAGGAGTTCAGCATGACTGACATAGACCTCAACGCACTCAGCATTCCTGGGCGGGAGCTCTGTAGCCTCAATCAAGAAGACTTCTTCCAGCGAGTCCCACGGGGAGAAATTCTTTGGAGCCATTTGGAGCTTCTTCGAAAGTGTATGGGAGTTTCTTCTGTGACTGATTTTTACTTACTTCCCCCMCACACACACCTTTTCTTCTTTGTAAAGAAGACAGATGGTGAACAGTTGTTTTTCCTCCACTTCATATTAGCAGTAAAAGTGAGGGCACTGAATACGGGAGATATTAGTGAGAATTAGTGAGAATATTAAACATTGTTTGCCTATCCTTCATCAAACTTCGTAATTAATAGGGAGGAAACCGTGACTTATGATTCATTCTTTGTTTCTAATAAAGCTTCTTTGTGCATCTTCTGATCTTGACAATTTTTAATTAAATATTGATTTTGAGTTTTTTAATGTACACCTCTGTCTCAACAGATGTGAATAGTATTAAGCATGTATAATGAAATCCTTAGACTGTGCATAGCACAGCTGATGAGTTAGTAATGCATTGTATGTGCATTAATATGCTTATGGATCTGCCATGCTTGGATATAGTTAGGCTGAAAACAACTAGCATTTTGAGTCTTGGTCTTAATTTATGTTATATCTCTAAAGATTTTAGAGGATGAAGGATTGAAAAGATACCTTGGAATTCACCATCAGCATATCTATTTATTTCTAAAAGTTGAATGGCAAACATTAAATATCTTTACCCATAAGATCATGGGCTGTGCATGTCATTTGCAAATAGTTATCAAATTTTGGCTTCTTTTAACTTTCTCTGAAATACAGAGGTTTTTGACCTTCAGTTGACTTGAAGTTTATGGGTTGAGTAAAAATGTAACCATTTTTCTTTTAATTTTCAGATGTATTGGCTAGCCAGGAACACTCTGGAGAAATAGCAACTGTTACTATTGATCAGCGTGAGTAATTTGTTGATTTACATAATTAACTGTTAGTGGAATCCTTGGTTTCAGCACTCTGATGATACAAGATTTAGAGTAACAGTAGAGAGAAGAATTTTCTTTTGTGGGGAGAAGTGCATTTTAAACTTTAAAGTAAAACTTTGGGTTTGGGGTATTTTGTTGCTGGCTGAAAGTACTACTGAACTACGTAAGTTTGCAGTTTTTATTTTGGATTATAGGTATTCCACTCTGCTTTGTAATTGTGGTGAAAAGTATTAGTCTGAAGTTACGTTCTGTATTGTGTGTGTATTATGCAAAAGATTTCTAGGATATGTATCTGACACCTTGAAAGAGCTTTTTATATTCATTAATGCAATATGCAACATCTRTATTAAAATGTTTTGATTTTTAGAAGAAAATCTTTTCAAAAATTGAAAGAGGAGCTGAAAGAGAGGACTGATGCAAGAGAAAATTACATGAAATATTAATTTTCAAGTTATTTGAAACTCATTCTTCTAGTTGCCATATAGTATCATCTATTAGTGAAATGAAACTAAGTTGTAAACAGTTTATGCACGGTATAGGTAGGCCATGTGTTGCATCCTTGGTATGTGTCTAGTTACAGACATTTAGAGTGTGGTCTTGGCATCCTCTTACACGATTGTAGAAATATATGTAGAAAGATACTTCATTGCTGCTTGAATAGCAGGCTTGGAGGGTTGTAACTRCAGAAAAAAACCTGCATTAGGGCAGATTGTATGGGAACAGCTTGAAGATGAAAATATAGGCATGAGACTTCCTGTACAGAAATGTATAATACTCATGATAATAGACAGAAGCTAAAGCCTTACCTATAATTTAGCATCTCTCTTACTACTCTAAAACCACTACTTCCACTTTAAGAGGTAAAATGTCTTTAAATTATTCTTAGCATGATGACTTATTAATACTGCATGTCTCTTTTTAGCAGAGGAAAAACTAGCTCCTAGATTTATGATAATACAAATAATAAATAATATATGCCTATGCATCTGATTTTTCTCTACCAGCAATTTATAATTGATGTTTTGCAATGTTTTCTGCTTTACAGCTGTGCAAATTATTCCAGCATCTGTACAGCCTGCTACCCCAACCACCATTAAAGTAATAAACAGCAGTGCAAAGGCAGCTAAAGTACAGAGAGCTCCAAGGATCTCTGGGGAAGATAGAAGTTCCCCTGGGAATAGAACAGGTATTGTGTTCATTATTTAAAAATGCAAAAGTGGTAGGCACTTACTTAACTTGAATTACAGATTTGCAGGACACATACCTGTCACTTTGGATATGATGATTGTAGGAAAAACCCATGTGATACAAAGAGAGTGCATCTACAAAGTATAGCACTGGCACATGCAAACCTGGCAGGGTGGTTAGCTCACGTAAGCGCTACACTAAGGTGGTCCCACGACTTTTGAGTCCTACTGATTTGGAGCATGTAGGGCTACCCTAAGTGCTATACAGCAGATGAGATGTAAAAAAAATTATCTATCTTTTCCTATCATTAAGCAGTCTGTCCCCCAAAGCTACTCTACAGCATTACTCAAGCTTATAACATCTTGCCACTTTTGTTTGCAAAAAGCAGAGGAAGTCAATCCTAGCCTAGTCCACTACTGGCCCTGTTTGGCTCGCTTTCCCACCCTCCTTTTTCTTTTCCTGTTTGCGACTTCAGAATTTAGCAAGTTTCAGATTCCTGTTGTTAAATTAATGCATCTTCTGGAAAACAGCACACTAAATCTGCAAGTTATTTTCAGAATTCTTGTTATTCATATATGCTCTTCGATTCATTAATAACTTATCGCATTGCTTTCTTGCTGTCATTTCCGCTCAGGTTTTCTCCACTATTGTGAATTGTTCTGCTAAATTCCTTCCTCTCCTTCTACCCCCTTCTCCACATTTTTTTTTTTTTTTGTCTGCCATCCTCCTTCCCCCCACATCATCAGGAATTTAGGAATTTAATTTTAGATACTGAAATAAAAAAGAAATTATAGTGATATGGAAGTTTTTATGTTGGCTGAAGCTGAGTTTTTTGATGTTTCTAGTATTTCAAGTAGAAACTCAGAGTAAAATATTTTAAACAAAAATTTCTATTACATGTATGTATATCTGAAGAGGAATAATTAGTTCTCACAAAATCTGTTCCCTTTCAGGGAYGATCATGTGTCTAAATGACTATGTTTCACTTTTATATAAAATTTCTTCTTAAATTCTAGAATGTACATATACGAAATCTTAATTTACTGTATTCTTCTGTTTCTTTTTGAATTGTTAATATTTATTAACTTGGATAAAATTTCTCTCCTGTAAAATAGGAGAAATGAAGTAAGTACAAGTTTTTCTTCTATGAGCACATTCTGTGCTGATTCATCTTAATGTGGTGGCTGAAAACTTTTAACCATGATGGGAACATAAAAAGGACTGCTTAAAATGGTTATCATTATTCCTATTTCAACAGGAAACAATGGCCAGATCCAATTATGGCAGTTTTTATTAGAACTTCTTACTGACAAAGATGCTCGGGACTGTATTTCTTGGGTTGGTGATGAAGGAGAGTTTAAATTGAATCAACCTGAACTGGTTGCCCAAAAATGGGGACAGCGCAAAAACAAACCCACCATGAACTATGAGAAGCTTAGCCGGGCTCTGCGGTAAGAAACCTTAGAAACTGATCATTTATGAAGTGTTCTGCTTCAACTTAATTGACTATTTTATTTCTGACTGTCATAAAACTTTCATGCTCTTTGATAAAGGGATGAATAGTTCTCTGAAGCTTTTTCCATCAGATCTCAATAGCATTAGGAATAAGACTTATTAAAAAAAAAAAAAAAAGTTTTATAAAAAAAAAAAAAAAAAAGTGGGGAAATAATGACTATTTGAAAATATGTTTTCTTAAGTTTAATGAATTGTGACATGGTTGTTAACTTATGTAGTTCCTTTTCCTGTTTTTTTTTTTTTTGAATATCTTCAGCATTTATATTTTCAACAATGTGTCAAACAGTATTCATTAATTCTGAAAGAAACAGAAATGTGTAAATACTCTGATTTGTTAACTTTTATATTTTACAGTTTATGTATGTACCTATAGCTTATGTATAAAGAAGACATTCTTCCATAATTATTTAATCATTAATAGTTTTTTATATGTACCATTTTTTCTATACATAACAAAATTTTTTCTGACTTTAGACATAATTGATTCATTCCAGTAGTCTTACAGTACAGATGTTAAGTTCAAAAATAAAGTTGATAGATAAATGTCAGCCAGTGTTGCGATTCCYGTATTATGAACTTCTATGTCTGAACAAATTGAAATGGTTCTTAATCTTAATTCCATCATGATTTTGTGTTCAACGTTGATAAATGGATAAAAGGAACTTCTGCTGTTACATATGCCCAGGAATGCCTATAGATGTGCAAATAGAATCATAGGATTGGTAAGGTTGGAAGAGACCTCTGGAGATCATCTAGTCCAACCTTCAAACAAGTGGCCTGTACAGGAATTGAACCCGTGAGCGTTGTTAGCACCACGCTCTAACCAACTAAGCTAAACCTAAATAGATTATGTGCCTGGGGAACAAAATGCAAATACCTGAATTGTAGACTACTTTTTCTGATTATTTTGGCCTCTGGAAGCATTTGGAAATTCTTCCAAGTTCTCTGAAATCATTCAGAGATTGAACATTCTTTTTCTTATTATGATATGGTTAAATCTATTTATTTTGGTGATTAGTTTGGAAGACAGGTTTGTAGTGCCTAATGCTGCAAGTATTTAAGCAATTTTAAAACTCTCTTTATATGAGTTAAGTTGCACATCAGTTTAATTCTGAGATTTAAGATTTAGTTTTAGTGTTTCTGTTTTTGCTTAAGTTGCTTTCTAGAAGAAAGTAAGCTCTATTCATCTAACATTGTTTAAAACTATAGATTTCTCTTTCAGTATAACTTGATTAGAAACTAAGTTAAAGTTACTGTGCATGGGCTTTTTTCAGTCTTTTAAGGAGGACTTAACATATATATGCATCATGCTGAATGCAGTGCTCTCACTTTGAAAGACTGAAGCCTATAAAACCAAGAAAGGCGTAGACTCAGTAAAGAATGACTGCTCACCATCTCATACACAAGATGTAAGAACTTGGGGCATTAAAAGAAACTAGCCAGTGGTAGGTTCAGGGGGGCAAACAAAAAGATACTGTTAAACTGTGCAGCTTCTTGAGACAGTGTTGTGGGCACTGAATGTATTTTTATGAGTTTTAGACAAGAGTGGACAAAGACATTAGTAACATAATGTAGACATAAAGGAAAACGACTCCTTTGATGGATATGAAATACAGAAAGGTGCATCATCTGGAAGTTTGAGCTACACATCTTTGGAAGCAAAGAAGAGTATTGTTGGAGACAGGATACTGTTTAGCATCCTTAGTCTGGCCTTGTATGGCTGTTCTTACATTCTTAATATTCATATATTAAGTTAGAGTGTTATTCCCTTCCAYGGGATTACAGAGGCACTCTAGTGGGAAGGTCCACCAGGAAGTCTTCAGCCCAASCTCCTGCCTAAGGCAGGTCCAGCTCTGGGACCATAGCAGGCTGCTCAGGGTTGTATCCAGCTGGGTCTTGAAAATTCCAAGGATTGAGCCTGCATAATCTTGCTTGGCAACTTGCCACTGCCTGCCTGCCCTCATGGAAAAATGTTTTTACCTATATCTTACCTGAACCTCTCTCGTTTCAGTTTGCATGTTGTTTCTTGTCTTCTTGCTATGTACCAACCTGGAGAGCCTGGCTCTTGATGACTTCCCCAGAGCTACTGGGAGAGCAGCTGTTAAGCTTCCATGCAGCTGTCTTTCCTCCAGGCTGAATAAGCCCTGTCCTCTCTGCTGAACCCACCTTCAGCTTATCTGTATCTGTCTTGTACTGGGGGAGCCAAAAATGGAGACAGTATTGTAGATGTGCTCTAATGAGCACAACTGTAATCCCTTCCCTCCATCTCCTGGCTCTGCTCTTGTGCACACACAGCCCAGGACACTACTGGCTGTTTTTGCTGCCACGGCTGCTGCTGACTCGTGGTCAGCTTGCTGTAGACCTGGACCCTAGGGCCTTTCCAGCAGAGCAGCTCCCCAGGCAGCCAGTTCCCAGCCTGTATTGTTGCAATACCATTCAAACACTTTCAACACGTTTTACTGAATCTCTGCAGTTGTAKACTGAAGGTATATGTGCAAAATTTCTGGAACATCAAAATAATATACATGATTTTGTAATGTTCTCTTGTTTTTTGTCAACAAACTATGCAGAAGATCTCAAAAGCAGCTGAAGAACTGAGGAATAMCATGCTTATCACTGGGATATTAAACAGATGTCTGCATAGTAATTTGCATAAATCACTATTGGAGAAGTTTTGCATTTATATTTTAGTTGCAGAATCACAGAAATCACATTCTTCAAAGTTGCAGTTTTGGCAGCTGTATCAATATTGGCATATTTTCTGACACTTGAGTGTGTGAGGGGGATATTTAATGCTGCTTGCTACTACCAAGATAAACAATGTTGTCAGCCTAAGCTTTTATTAAAACAAAAATGGTAGTTTAAATGTTTTTTTTACTAATGTTTTGAAATTGCTGTGTTAATTTTTGATTAATTTAGAAGATAATGTTGATATTATTGAGAAAGATGCTAGATTTTTCTGCCCAGCTGTAGGAAAGTAGGCAGTTTGAAGCTCCATATACATATAGTACTTGATAAGTACAGGGCAGGATATTTTTTTTCCTCAAAAAAAAAAAAAAAAAAAAAAAAAAAGAGGAGGAGAGTTCTAGTAACCAAGAATTTCTAAATTCAAGTGGCTATTTCTTTTTATTTTTCTGTATTTGTGTTTTTGCATAAGCAGTAATCAGAACTGCATTCAGCACAGTATTTTTAGAAATTACTCTCTAGTCATATTTACTTGCTTCCTTCTCAAGTAGTTCCAGCATGCTATAGGGGAATCTTCCACAATTTTGACCATTTGCATAAATGCAGACTGCTGTCTTGTGGCACTTGACACATACTATGGCCACATTTTACAAAACCTGACTTTCAACAGATGCTTAGAATTCACCCAGGTCAGTTTAGCTCACAGTTCCCCAATTTTACTGTGTATAGTCCTCTTACACATTCAGATTTCGATTCAAATTTCTGCCCAGTGTTCCTATGCTTAAGCATTCTCTAAGCGGTACTGTATTTCCCACACAAATGATGCATCAATACATTGCTCCTCTCTTCCCAGTCTGCCCAGTCCTGCAAGGCTATACTTCAAGGCTGAACATAAATTACCATCCAGCCCTCCAGATTATAGTGTTAATCTAACCTGTTGTAACTAAATATGTGCTTCACTAGGAGGCTGAATGTGTGGGCACGATACAGCAACAGGTCCTGCAGCTGGTCACTTATCTTAAGGCAGGTAACAAGAAGGTGCTTTGGAAATAGGGTTGTCAGAGAATCGTGGTGTGGAAGTGGGTAGCAGCTAATAGCAAGCGTAATGGCATGGAGAGAAGAACATGGAGAACAGTCAAGGGAGACATGGCTGTTAGTGTAGGAAGAGAAAAAAGACTGTAAGAGGAAGCTTTCATGACTAGGGCACCCAGGAGAAAGGAGACAGGGCAGCTTTGATAGACTGACTAGGTTTTTTTCATCCAATGGAAAGCTATTTTGACAGTTCTTGTACTCCATAACAGATCTCTGTGTCTTTCTTGAGGACAGCATTAACCAGCAGGCTTGTCAAAATTTTCTCTATGTAGTCTCTCATCCATCCTTCCTTTAGTCCCACCTACTGCTTAGTTCCTGACTCCCGAAAGTAAGAAATTCAGAGAGTATGGTATTTTCTGAATTCAAAGTGTCTTAAGAAATTTGTTGGGTTCTTATTTATCTATTTTCCACTAGAGCTAGGAAACAAAAACTAATCTTTTATTTAACCTAACTTTGAATGAGAAACCTCTTTGCTTTACAAACATGTCATTTAGAGGATTGACTTTCAGTCAAGAAGTCTGGGCTGTCTCATATGTATTTGGAAGGTGATTTTCTTTTTTCAAATTTATCACAAACTTACTAAAATTGTCAAGTCCAAGTTATGACCATCTTAGGTTTTCTTAATGAGAAATGTAACGTACATTTTACTAGTGCCTGCAGTGAGACAAGAACAATAAAACTGTAAAATGCCAACTTCTTTCATTCTTATTAGTATTACCTAAGGATTTACGATGTCTCTGTAATACAGTAGGTCATATAGACTATATCTTTACTGCATCTCTGTTCAGTGTGATAACTCTTCTCCAACATAATATAAAAAGAATTCATAAGTAAAGAAAAGTCACTTTTAGTTGTAAATAAAAGCAAAAGTCTAGTTTTGCCAGTATGTGAAGCACACAAAAGACAAAGTAGAACATGCTTTTACAGTTGTACTATCTTTAGACCGATCGTTCCCTTCCTGTTGTTTACAGTAGCATAGAAAGCAATGTTAATTTTCAAACTGTTATCTACATGAATTTTTAATCTTTGGAAAAGCAGAGAGAAGAAATGACAATAACAAGGGGAAGACAACATTTTCTTTTCTTGTTTATRTGAAATTACATGTGAACGTTGATGAGGAAAAGGTTGAGTTTTGGCCTTGGAGTATGTGACTGCATATAAAAGTCCATGTAAGTTTTCAGCATCTGTGATATATATTTTGTTTTCATTTCACAGATATTACTATGATGGAGACATGATCTGCAAAGTGCAAGGCAAGAGGTTTGTGTACAAATTTGTCTGTGACCTGAAAACCCTCATCGGATACAGTGCAGCAGAGTTAAATCGGTTGGTCACAGAATGTGAGCAGAAGAAACTGGCCAAGATGCAGCTCCATGGCATTGCACAGCCGGTGACAGCAGTAGCATTAGCTACAGCATCCCTGCAAACAGAGAAAGATAATTAAGCACTAGGACCTGAAAGTTGGGAGCCTGAGGCCTTTCATATATAAGTGGAGCAGTTGCTGCTCTTACCTTTATCACAATTGGAAGCTTCTTTTCTTTCTTGACAGTACAGCGTGATGCATGATTTTCTACAAAGAACTGTGACTCCCATAAATTTGGATCTTTTAACAGCATATATTTCAGTATAGGTTAAGGGATTACCACAACTTCTGCAGCTTTGAGACTGGACTGCTATGGTATGCAGTCTGGAATTGGTGAGAAGGGCTGAACTGGTCAGGGTTCTGTGTCCATAGCTCTACAAAGTAATTTTTGCAGTGCTTTTAAGAAAAATGAAGTACCTACAGTAAGCAGGCTGATAAGTTGTCTGAATTTGATTCTTTCCACTCTTTTGTTCTCTGCTGAACTACCAAATGGAATTTGATGCTTTCGAAGTTAAACATGCTCATTATTCTCATCTAATCAAGCAGAGCTGAAAGAAAGATGCAGTAAGCATTATGAAGCATCAGGTTCCCAGAATAACTTATGTGTTTATAAGCAGCGGTAACTAAGACTAGACCAAACTGAAGATCAGTGCTGAAGAAGGAGATCCAGGTTTAAATCTGGCTTAGGTGAAAAGCCAATTATGAGTATTTCATTGTAATATGTAGATAATATGCATATATGAAGACAAGTACTTAACCTGTTTGGAAAGACTTCTTATTGCTAGCTATTTAGCAAAAAAAAAAAAAAACAAAAAAACAAAAAAAAAAAAAAAAAAAACAAAACAAAAAAAAAGAAAACAAAACCAGACAGAATCCACCCCACCCCACCATGAGTCAGGGTGATTTGAAAACTTGAAAAAATATCCTTCACCCAAAGAGTAGTTTATTTTGGTGGGATTTTCTTCTTAATTCTCTTTTCGTCAAGGTGCTTATACTTGTGGTCGTCAACCTTAGTAAATGAAGACTTAAGTTAGTCACAGTCRCTAGTCTCTTCCTTTTTAGAAACAAAATGCAAATTGAAGATAATTTTACAGAAAACTTAAGTTTGACTTCCAAATTATTGTATAATCTGACATTAAAATATGAAGATATGTAATTTTTATTTAAAATTAATTTCTTTCTGAACTTAAAATGATGTTTTTGAAGCCTTATAAACCAAACGCATGCTCCCAAGCCAAGTACAGTTTAAAGTCTGGGTGATTAATAGAAATACTTGGAATATATTCTGAATTGTGAGAAACTGGTATAGAGAGTACTTCAGGCAAACTTAGAGATGCAGTAAAAAACAGGCTGCAATTTTTGGGCTTCTGTACTGGTGCCCATTAGACTATTTCTTTTGATGTCTGAAAACAGTATGTTTCTGCTTTTACCCCTCCGTGTTCTTAAAACAGTATAAATACTATGACATTGTGCATATTTTCTAATTTTTATAAACAATATTTTTTTAAAAAGCCCTCTGGTAACACTTGACAGTTAAATGGAAGTGGATAAGGGAAAATCTTTTGTTCTATGAGAGACTGAACTACTAAAATGCAGATTGGAAGTGTTTGTACAGTGAGATTCTAAACATAAAACGTAATTATACTGAGTAGTGGGAGCGCTAGGCTGTTGATCTGAAAAGAAATCTTTGTAGTCAGAGGGCAGAGAAGACACAAGACTTATTTTAAAGATACTTTGAGGACAAAGYTGTTTGTTTTGAGGTGGGTGTTCATCTGCAGGTAATTTTTGATTGACTAGAAATCTTGCATGTACTAATTACACCTTCTCGTGCTGGTTTCTTTCACTAACTCTTTAATACCATCTTAATTCTTGAGCTTTCAAAGCACTCTATTGGGCATGCTCCCCCCCCCCCGATTATTAAAAAAGAAATCTTCAAAGTTTTGAGCAAAACATGTCAATGTGTCTGTCAGGTCAAGTATCAATCCCCTGTTGCTGTTAGAATAGTCTAATTCCACTAGTTGGCAAGTGTTTGAGATGACTTATACAAATAGATGCAGATTTACTTACTAGGAATAAAATGAAGCTGCTAGTTCAGTGGCGACAACTGTTTATGTAACACCACTCCATTACTAAACAGAAGTCCAAAACAAGTTACTAGATATATTTAACAGAGTTCATGAAAAYCTTTTAGTTAAAATACAGTACTGAAAGAAGAAATCTTAAAATTCAGCTTTCTAAATCAAAATGTATTCTACTAGGATAAACTAACAGCAAAATTGACAGTATCGCTACTTCATTCCCTTGAATATTCCCTTTACATCATAAGCCCCCAAGGGGAGAGATTCAGTATCATGCTTTACTTGTGAATAGATTTGATGATTATTTTGAAACTTTTCAGTAGCTGTGATAGTCCTTTGGATTCTTTGTTGTGGGATTATATGCTTTTCCACCTCGTTCTCTTTAGTAACGAARGAATCTTTCAAATGGTATAAAATTACTTTCGTGTCTTCTGCAGTTGAGGGAGAAGTCTGTGACTAACTTGATGTCTTCAATGAAATAAAATATGTAGAATATATTGTCAAGAGTTGTTCTGTTGCTGCCAGAAGGAAAACATAGAAAGAATATTCTCAATTTTTTTGTAAAACAGAAGGGTTTTTGCATACTTTTTACTCCTTAAATAAAGACACTTATACTCTGCTAATAATTATGTATTTCTTTTGTGGTTTGCATTTTTTTTGGTAATTTTACATGAAACAATTATTTTCTATTTTTACTCTGATAAAATATTTGTGCATAAAATGTCAATATAGTAAAATAAAAATGTTATACAGTTGATGCCTGTTGATTTGTTAGTATTTCAGAAAGCTGTCTGTAACCGCTTTCAAGTGTAAACAATTTAAGGGTTAATGCATGCATTTCATTTCTATTACTTTTAAGAGTACAGGCTATTTACAGGAAGAAAGCAAAACATTTGTCTTGTTTTCTGAAGATGTGTCTTTGACTCAATGCTTGGCTATGTGTTTTTACTTTTAAACTGGAGCTCAGTATACTTCATCTCTGAAACGGCTTTCTTTAGAATCTTAATTGTGAATCTCAGAATAGTGCTTTGCTAAAAGTACTGACTTAACAGAATAACAAAATAATGCCTCATATAAATAATTAAATATTTTTAGGCTGTTAGCATTTAGATTGGTAAGATTCATGTTAACCTACAAATTAAATACATCCCAAGGATTTTTTAATATGTGCGGATAGTCCCACCTACTTCACGGGGCYTGCTTATACAATTGTTAATATTGTTCTTGTTAACAATATGATCAGAATAGGAATCGTTGTTATATCTTTGAAGGATGAGTAAGGTGTTTTTAAAGCAATACTGTGGATGATCCTAAAGAGAATATTACTTAACAATTAAAGTAGAGGGATGATTGATTGGTTTCTAAAGTTGTAAGAGTGTAATCTAATATAGCAGACAGATATTATGACTTGGTTACATAGCATCTTTATTTTTGTATTAGAGCACGCAATGTCTAACCAGACACCAAAATGAAATTTTAGCAGCATGTAGTTTAGAGTATTGACATCTTAGCCATTAATAATTTGAAACTAAGATTAAAAAAGTGCTGAGGAAGGAGGAACATATATTGAACATCTACTTTTAATTATAATTGTTCTTTCCTTGAGGAACTGTTCTTCTGGAAACCAAAATTAAATAATGCTAATGACAGTGGTATCAAAAGGTATATCTGTAACCATGAAACATTTACTTTCATGAATAGAGGAATCAATTGCATTTGTAATTCATGATACACTTAACATTCAGTTTTGTTCTTTTTGTAGGTGGTATCACCATAACTATTTATGATGAGAAAGGAAAAACCTGAAGATRATAATCATAATTGATTATTGCAGTTGCTTAATAAAAATGAAGGCAACTAGAAGATAACTGTAGGAATCGTTCGAATTCTTCATGTAAATAGCTGCCTTTATGTTACCAGTAGAACTACAAAAATGCATCATTTTTTGACCTAACAGTTCTTGAATTGTAAAACAACTGTTGGACAGAAGATACTAATAAAAATTCAGTTTACTCTTTGTAGTTACTTTCAGGTTGATTATTAAAAATTATGGTTTAGAAACAAAGCAGAAAAAGTGCTTGTTTAATTCAGAACAGCTCCTGTGTGTGTGAAAACTTGTAGAAACATTTAATTTGTGTATTTAATTCCTTCAGGTATTTGCTGCTAATGATCTAAATGAGCTGGAATCCTTAGCAGAGAAATAAGTAGCGCCGTCAATGATGGATCTGATATCTTATGACACGTTTTCTTTCTTACCTTTGCAACCTACATTCCAACCTAAATGGAGGAATTAGGATTTAGGAGCTGTATTTCTAATTTTGTGTGTGCTACATTTCAGGATTCACTAATCAAAGTAATGTTCCCCTACCAGAAGGCAGAAATTCTCTGAATTATAATTCAAGCAAACAGAGGGCACTGAACGAACTGTTTGTTAGAAATGAACAGATTTATTGTTTGTTTGAAAATTTTCCCCTTGAAAGGAAAGTATTTTTTAGGTGAAAACGTCGGTTATCTGTTCCCTGCTCCTCCCATTAAGCTTAAGGTTTTCAATATTCTCATTTCAGGGAGTCTGCAGGAACTGCTTCATGGGACATAGGTTTGCAAAAAGCTTCAGCTAGAGAATAGAGAGAAATGTGTTTAGTGTGTGTGGGGGGGTTGTTTTGTTTGTTTGTTTGTTTGTTTGTTTTTGGTAAGAGTAAAAACTGCAAGCAATGCCCATGAAAAAATCAGTCTAATGAGATGAAAATACAGGGCATAGGATAAGTAGATGTAAGGACATCCGTAGGATGCAGTTCTGTTTGAGCTTCAGGATTAAGATGTAAACAGTCACTTGTAGCTTATTTTTCTCTTCCATGAAAGTGAAATTCCATGGTGTTTCGTTCCAGAAACTCGAAGCCGTATTTTTCCCAAAATGAAATAAGCTACCTGTTTCCTAGGGGCTGCAACACCCGGCTGCATGCCAGCGTGCTGGGCTTCACAGAAGCTTGCCTGTCCAGAAAGCTCTACAGGCACATTGGGACTTGGATTTACTCATTAAGATCAGCGAAAGGAGGTTAAAGACATTCTTTGAGGATGTGAAATTTGCTGTGTAACTTAAGTCTTCTCTGGATGTTGTCCACTAAAAACAACTGAGGGAGGCGGTTTGGCTGACAAGTTTGGTAACTATAAACCAATCAATAAGATGACTTGAACTTTATCCAATGACAGGCKGTAAGAGGAGCTTGAACTTGCCCCGTGGGAACAATTCACCAGACCTACTGTGAGCTGTGTAAGAGTGAAGGGAAAAATCAGTTGGTGACACTTGTAGCGTAGGTGTGGGTTGTTCTGGTTTTTGTATCAGGAGAGGTGCATCTGTCCCACTTCAACAACTTTTCAACCCAGGGGTCAGTTACTTCTGAAGGGCTCCAAAAGAGTAAATTTTTGCAAGTTCTGTGAAGCACAGTAGCCGAGTAGCTGAGAGCTCTCTCAAAATACCTTGCCCAGGCAGGGAGATAAAGCAGAATTTGGCCTTTATCCAAACACTGCGTGTTCCTGGACTAGCCCCTTGCTGAGTTTTGCTCACCTGGAAACACAGGAAAATGTAGAAGAGAGCAGATTCACGAATGTGAGTATGTTGGGAGGGAAAGGCCTCGGTTATTTTGGAAAGCAGACTTTATCAGTTTCGTTGCTTGTGAAATACTGTCTCAAAAGGAGAACAGATCTAAGAGAGGTGGTAACTAAATAAGAGTGCAGTGCGATACTGGCAGATAATTTTTGACACTAAACTGCAAATAGCAATAATAGTTCTTACGTGAAAACAATGCTGTAAAAAAAGAAAGGTGGCGATAGAGATGAGGGTGGGTTTTTTCTCCCCCACCCTTTGGACCAGAAAGAAAACTAGGCCAGGCCAGGAGGTAGAGGGAGGCGATCATCGGTCATTGCCTGAGCCATCAGAGGTGCTTTACACAGGACTGCGGTAAAACTGTCGTGTGTTGAGGGACTGAATGGTCCTGACAGTTCCCTCTGTACTTAGTCAGATAGCATTGCGCTCTTTAAACCTCATCGTGCAGTAGACAAAGCTTAAATGAATGAGTGCTTTTATTTTTGATTTTTTTAAAGAGAGACCTGTCTGGAGAGGTCAAACTGAAGGAAGAAATAAAATCTCTTTCCTTAGAGGTGCAAAGCCCCTCAAAAGTTTCAGCTGTGAGGATGGAAGTATCAYATAATGGACTGAAAAGATATACCAGTCAAGAGCTGCTACTGACTGGAGGTCATGCAAGCATGAGGGGAGGAAAAAAGAAACTGAAAAATCATCACTGGAAAATAAAAAGTAAGGAAGCAAAGAAACCCCTGATTCAGCTGTCAAAGCTCTGAGAAAAAGCAGTAAGAGCTGTTGATGATTGCTGGCAGAAAGCAGCCTGGTACTGTAAGCCAAGAGACTGTCTCCTGTTGCATCTGTATCTGAGAATGTTTCTGTAAATAAACCAGATGGTATTAAAGTAGTTCTTGATTATATCATTGCTATTTGCTAACTCAAACAACCAAAAATTGATTATGTCCTTGGGCAGGGATGAGTAAACACATGAATGCAATTTTTTCCCTCTCATTTTCTACAGTGCGCACCTAGAAATATTTCTTTCTCTAATTTTCCTGGGCTTCAGTGAAGGGTTTTGAAAAAAATGATCTGATTAAACTTCAAGCATGCTGTGGAGAATTATTGTAAATATCAGCTAACAGGTATGTCAAGCATGTGAATAATCCCCTTGGCCTGGAGACTGCTTGCTAACAGAATGGCGTATTAGGGGATTTTTTAATGAAGCAGTTCAAGGGAAGCATCGAGAGCCTCCCGTTCTGAAGCCCCTGACTATGGCAGAGTCGTGTGTCTTATTTTTAAACTGTATTCAGCCTCGTGGCTGCAGACGAATACACTTATTAAAGGGCAGGGTGATACGATGCTCTCTATTTTCCCTGCAGTTTACCATTGCTTGAGCTACTTACTATAATTTTCTTTCAACCATCATTACAGTAAAAGTTTGGAGAGATGCTATTTGCTGCGGAGAAACTAGCAAACCTTGTATCACCTCTGTCTAGCTTTTGTAAATAGTTTGAGAATTACTGGTGCTGTTTATTCCCATAGGCACTTTGCTCCTTCCCTTTCCTTGTATCACCTAGAAAACTCTCAAATGAAATAGAAGAAATAAAGGCAAAAACAATCCTTTTTCCTGACAGTAGTCCCAAGCAGTTTGATAGCGCACCGCCTGCCTTTCTACCAAAGGATGRTGGTGCCAAGAAATCTCCAGGAGTAATGTTCTTCTGGGAATTCCAGGTTTTCCCTCTTTATCCACAGGGGCTGTATGCAGACTGATTTTTTTTTTTTTCATGGGATATCTCTATCTGCTCTCGAATTACCATATATCTAGCAAGTTTTGTTTCCTGCGCCTTTCGGTGCGTTCAGTTTTGTCAGTGGCGATTTGTCTCTCCAAGGCTGACCTTAGACACCGCGGACGCCGGGCGCTTGCTGGGGCTGCAGAACTCACGGAGCCCCCAGCACAAGTTCTCCTGTCCAGGCCGCGGCTGCTCCACAAACCAGTGGTAGGTTTGAGAGTAGCAAAGATCACAGGTATTAGCAAATAAGCTGCTTTTCTCAAAAGACAAGCTCAACTGCACCTAAAGAAGATTTTAGCCTGCGAATTTCCATAAACATTACAAAAAGTCTCCTGCCCTAAGAAAACAGATTTTTTTTTTTAACTGTTGAGCTAAGCCTCCTAGGATTGCTTTACCCATCACCCTCTTTGAGAAGGATTTCTCRAACCTCTTCTGTCATATATTCAGCAATAAAGTGTGAATGCTCTTTTTTTTCCAAAGAAAAATTTTGATATATTTCCTGCTTATCTGTATACACCAGAATTGTCTGGGGTAATTTACCCTCTAGAAATTACTGATATCTTTCTGAAAGAAATATAATCCTTATTTATACCAAGTTCATATAAAATACATTATGTTCTTACAGGGTAATACATGTTGCAAGCCAGAAGCTGAAATTATTATAAACACATGTTGAATAACTTYTTAGTATTTTGTGTTATGGCCCCTATATTCAGTGTATAATATTAAAATACAATTAATAACAGCCAGAAGGACCAACAAAAAATAAAAATCAGATCATGCAGCCAGCCCTCCAGCCATCATGATSACTGCCACCTCCAACCCTCATGAAAACGAATGCCAAAGCGTCATTCCTACATAACTGAAAGAGGGAAGCCTCGGGTGCCTCGTGCTCAGCTCTGTCCTTCAAAGACTGGGGGAGATTTACTGCAGCTCTCCAGTCTTCCCTTGCTAATGCTGCATATAAAGCCTTTACAGATAAAATGGATGACTAAGCTAGAGCTTCACTTGGTATTAGTCCGGGTTAGGTATCACTCTGGGCAGCTCCTTTGAAGCAGGAGGTCACTGGTTGGGTTCAGATTATGGAAAGTCACAACCTGCCTGATGTTTCTGGACTGAGGAGGTCTTCTGTGTGGCGGGGTGGAGGGGGCCTCTGGAAGATGGAGCTGTGTTCCAGTACCAGCTTTTCCCAGCTGATGTCACCCTGGATTCAAGCACACGCTAGGTAGGAAAGCAGAATGCTGATAAAAAAAAAAAAAAAAAAAAAAAAAAACCTTGGTTGTCTGTGACTGCTGTTAAAACTCTCCCTTACGCTGCCAGACTAAACTCTGCTCCGTGCCACACGGCGAAGTTTGCTGCTATAGACAGCTATTTCCCCCCCCGCCCCCAACCCCTTGGGAAATACGCTTAGTTAGTTAATTATTTAACGCTCTCAGGGCGGCTGATCTTGATGTGCAGAGAGCCCAGCTCAGCCGCTCTTGAAAAGCAGGAGCCACTCCCTGGTTTTAACATTTAATTTTTTGTGTTTTTTTTTTCTTTTTTTTTTTTAATGTTGAAGCATGTTTTTTTGCCATGACACCCGTAGCAAACTGCCCATCTGCTGCTGCCCCGCAGCGGCCCTGAGGCTCTCCGGCAAGGGCTCCCATCCCTCCTCCTCCTCCTCGCCCCTGTGGCAGGGCGTCAGCCTTCCTTGCTGCAGGCASGAGCTCTCTGCTCAGGATCAGGCCAAGCACGCCATGAATCAGCTGGGAAAATGATTTTTTTTTCGATCTGGTCTTTCTCACAAGCATGTGAAAATTATCCCAGTCCTTTCCCAACAAGCGCTTGGGTTTTCTGCTTTGACACATYCTGGAGATGGTTCCTAACAGCGTCTGAGGTTTGGGCCGAGTCAGAGCAATGATGGTTATGTGAAGTAAAATTAAAACCCTTGGTGGAAGGTGTCAGACAGCAGCGTTCACCGCAGCGAGGCTGTCGTGCGCAGCGCTGTCCCTCCTTCTGCACCCGGGATGGCAGAAAGAAGCTGGGTTGGTTTTCCTTTTTTGTTAAAGAAATATTTCCATTACACTATCACCCAGCTGTGTCTTTTAGTGCCAAGTAATGGGGAAGCCGTAAGAAAAGCAGGGAAGTGTAATACACTGTAACTAGGGGCTGACTATGTCTTGCCAAGCAGGAGGAACTCCCTGAGCCCTCTAACCAGCAGGTCTGCTGGCTTCATTGCTCATCCTGAGCTACCTTAGGTAAGTCCCTTCCTTAAAAAGTASGTGTGCTCTCTGCCTCTCAGTTTATACCTATATATACATACATATACATACATACATATACATACACACACACGCGCGCGCGCGTGCACGCATATATATATGTGTGTGTGTGTATATATATGTGCATACATACATTATATATACATATGTATGTATATATAAAAATATATGTAAGGAATACACAAATTATTTAAAATAACCCCCACAACACATTTTGTTAAGGTTATTTTTTTTTCAGCTGTCTCAGTTCTCTGATCCCGTTAACTACGGGTCGCCCCAGGCTGCTGCTCGCGCCCAGYGGGGAAGCTCCCATGGGGCCAGGAGCAAGTAACCACCCCTGCCGAAGGACGAAGGACGGCGCCCGCCCGGCTGGGGTTTCGGCCCGGCAGAAGCGTCCTGGGGCGTCCCGCTGGGCTCTCCACGCAGCAAWACTTAAGCTGTGCCACGTAATAGTACCTATTACGCTGCAATAAATACCTGGTTGGAAATGTGTCAAGAAGAAAGATGCAAGTGATTTAGCTGTAACAGCTTGTAGCCAAGATGAGCTGAGCACTGAGCGAGTAACGCCAGCAGGGCTGYGTGAAGGTGCCGGTGGGCAGCTTTCTCCTACCCACCACCAGCCCCAAGGAAGGAAAAATCCCTTCAGAGGGAACGAACGCTACCRCAGCCCTCATGGTCTCCAAAGCCCCCCCACGGTAATATTAAAGATCATGGCAATTCTTTTTCTTAAGAGTGTGTATATTTTAAATTCGAGTGGGTATTACGGGCTTGATGGCCTCTACGTATGTGCTTGTCCATGGGAATGGCTGCAGTGTGGAAGAAATCATTTCAGTCTGTCTGGTGGAATTTATCTGGGCCTTTGGAGCTAAAGAAAGAGATGTGTTTTATCTCATTTTCGTGAGGGGAGGGGTAAAGAGACACCGCCAAAAAAAACAAGAAAAGGGGAACCTGTTTCCACATCAGTATCAACATTAAACTTTTTTTTAAAAAAAAAAA
>NW_028185406.1:1105828-1113961 GCF_003343005.1 Rhea americana | reverse complement strand
TAGTTATGTTTAACAGAGACTTAAAACCTTTTAATTTTAAAAAAAAAAAAAAAAAAAAAAAAAAAAAGAGGGAGGAGCTCCTCCAGCACAGTGTGCCTGCTCTCGGCAAGAAAAGCACTTTCTTTCTGTGTTTCAGTGTCACATGGCCATGGGATGAAGAGCAGCAGCAGAAGACCACACCGAACCGCCCCCCCCCCTTGTCACCCTCAGGCCTCCTCTCTGTTTGCTAAAGCTTCATCTCCATCTCTGTTACGCCCTCATGGATGGGCTCAGGTGCCTTCTTGATGGTTGTGTAGTAGGCGCCCATCAGCCATGGCAACAGCAGTCCGAAGCTGAAGACCAGTGGTGGTGAAGGTGAYTTCCAGGGCTGGTGCCGGACTGCAACTCTACTGGGCACTGCACGTTGCTTGGTCATGTAACCCAGTTTCTTTGCAAGATTATGGATTTTCCTGCACAGAGGAAATGCAGTCTGTGTCAAGCTACCTGCTTTAGTAAAGCATCTGATAACAGTTTCACCCAGGAAGTTGTTAGCTAAGCTGGAGACCAGAGATAGATAGGTGTGACCTTTTTGATGTAGGAGGAGAGCTGGCTTGCGGGACCAATCTTTTAATAGTTTTCATTGCAACRGGAGATACTGTCAAGGAAGAGGAGGATGTGACAAAGGGAAAAATCCCAGCAGAACTGGAATAAAATTCAGGGAGCCTAACAACACAAAAGCTCAGACTCTTGCTGTGAGACTTTTGCAAGAGGAAAGCCTCTTCTAAGAGGGAGCTTATCCCTTAGACGTGCCTGAAGGTGCAGAAGGACTAGCTGCCCCCWGGAGCACTTGCACACTGCTCACGCACCTGCACACTCCTTGCACCCATGCACACCCACTGYGCACACGCACATGCCCACACACCTCCTCATCTTCCCACAGGGCCCAGCAGAGCTGAGAGGGCCACAGCAGTGGACACCACTGCCCCTCTTGGCACCAAGAATTGCCGTAAAAGCACCTTTTATCTTCTGTTTCTTTCTCCCTCTTCTTTTCCTTTTTTTCCCCTTTTCTCGGTGGCCATCAGTTGCTCAGAGAGCCACACAGTTTGGAAACGCTGTCGCAGTGCCCAGCCAGGAGCAAGCCCGGGGGCGGCCGTGTGGCTGCTCCTCTCACCCAGCCCCAGAGGGGAGCAGGCTTTGCTGTTCCTTGCAGGCTCTGGGTCACCCAAACTGCTGCCCACAGCTTTCATGCCTCTGCAACTTTTTTTTATTATTATTATTTTTATTTATTTTTATTTTTTTTTATTTGCTTGATAACAGCCCTGCAGGCAGCATCAGCCCTTCATAAACCTTGGCCRTATCCCCACAAGGCCTCTCCGGACTTGAGTCCCCGCCGAAGCAGGAACTGCTCCATCCCCTTGGTCACTTCGTTGCCCATCTCTGCTCTGTCTCCGGCCTCCTCGCGAGGTGCTGGGCTGTGTGCAGCAGCCCAGATGGGGTTGCAATGAGTCTTTACAAAGGGCAAAGCAAAACTTTCTCTGCTTTCTTTTAAGCAGCTCATGACACCTTCACAGTCTGTACCATGGGGAAGGTTATTGGCTTGCTAGTGTTAGGAGGAAATCACATGGATAACTGGTGGGGATGCGTAAATGTATTTTTAAGAGGCTAAAAATAGGATCCTGAAATTCTGATAACTAAATAGTGCATAATATCCTATTTATTTCTTGTCTGTCTCCTAACTTAGGTTTCCATAAGTTGTCACATACGAGTATTTCTGTGTGAGTTTCCTTATTAACGTAGYGTAATGGTGCATTAGTGCATCATGAGTGAAAATGCTCTCCACTGAACCCAATAGTATAATGCATAAATTTTATACATTTTTTTTCCAGCTAGGTTTTAATCTGCTTGAACAAAACAAGAATTTCTCCCTGCTTCTCTCTCCATCCCTCAGTGTAGTGCAGTGGTTGGATGTGTGGTTTTAGTTGTGGCTGATTCAAGAACAGGTACCAGCAGCRAAATCATTTTGTAGCGCAAGGCAAAATTGTTGTGGATCATCAGGTAGCTGGGACATCTTGGGAACTGTGAGTCAGTCTTTGGTTTCTTCTTCATTTACATTTCTACCTTCAAAACTGATCATGGCCCTCTAGGAAGAAAAAAAGACCTTTACTGGCACTTTCACGGGATAGTCAGCTCAAGCCCTCAATTTTTCTATATCAGTTGCCCCTTCTTTGTGCCCCAGCATTTCATAAAGCCATTGTATGCCAAAACCTAGTGATTAACATCTATTCTGCAAAAGCTGATAGTTCTCTTTCTGTATTTCTAAAGTGCAACCATTATTTAGTTATGTGGATTTTTGCGGCCTCTATTGTCCCTGAATGCTTTGCTCTAACAACTTGGTTATCTTGCTCCAAACTTTGAKCCACCATCAGTGTAAAGCTAGTGACCCCTTGATTTGACATCCTTAATCATTCCACTTTTTGCCTCATTTTAAATGTCTGCCATGCAGCAGCAGGTTGTACTTACTTATACTGTGTGTCCTTCAGACTCATGATGGTCAACAGGGAGGCAGCTCAGATGCAGATGCCTATGCTATAGAGGCAAAAGGAGGTAAAAGAAAGATGAAACCAGAGACCAGACAGCGATCATCTTCTCCAGATGAGGCCAAGGTAAGAGTTCTGACCAGGATTGCTACCATTTGTACTGCCACGAGCACTGTTTGTAATGACTACAGTTCCTCATTCTACCTACAGCTATGCTCGCTGTCCCCTCTCTCACTCCGGTCAATAGAGTTGAGTATGCAACTCCTGTGGCCAAACATAAAAGTTCTGGGGTGAGATGGCGCGTTTGCTTGACTCCACTGGCCGTCTCTCCACTGACTGTAACGACCGCGTTGCTTAAAGCCTGGAGCCTTATGTCTGTGATAGAAGTAAGAAGACCTAATGCAGTTTATGGTTTTTTGACAGTGTGTATGGTGAATGCAAAGGCTGGCTCTTTACATGTTTCTGTTGGGGAAAGTAATCATGATAAGCAAGCTCACAGCAGTTCAAAGGTTAAAAAAAATCTGTAACTGTTTAACAGGCAAACAACGGCAGGTAAAGCAAACTTCTAGTCCTATTGAGCTGACTTCTGTTTCAACTACTTTCAACTTGATCTAGTTTCAAAAAAGGAATTGCTGAAAAATCACTTGGCATTATGAGGATAGCGCTCTCATTTCTTACCTTATGGGAAGGAGGGGTGGAAAGGGAGAGGAGGAGAAGACAGGAAAGACTGAGCATATCGCATACCTGGAAAAGACAAATTGAGTCAGCTTCAGCAGTTTGGTTAGGAACAGCAGTGTAGGTTCAAAGCAACCCCTCAACAGCCTTCATTTCATGGAATTGTAGAATCATAGAATCAGTAAGGTTGGAAGGGACCTCTGGAGATCATCTAGTCCAACCCTCCCGCTCGAGCAGGGTCACCTAGAACATGTTAGACAGGGTTGCATCCAGGTGGGCCTTGAATATCTCCAGAGAAGGAGACTCCACACCCTCTCTGGGCAACCTTTCCCCATTGATAAGTTTGTTTCTCAGAGGGATTTTGGTGTGTACAAGATAGATCCCCTTCAGAGGATATGAACCTAGAAGGTCTGTTTCAAATGTGCCTGCCTGATGGGGTTACGGGTCCAAATCATAGAGGGCCAAGCAATGTGTTAGCAAGTAACCATGCTCATCCATGCATGTGGATTAATCTTTTTACTCAGGAGTGAGGCAGTGGAGTAGGTACATCTTGGAGGAAGGTGTAGGAAGGCAGGAAGAAACCTTTGAGGAAAAAGGGGCATGGAGAAGGGCAACAGAAACACTTTTTATTTTGGCATTACACTTGCCATGTTGATAAAAGGATCAACATCAAYGCATATTCCCCATTCCCTGCCTCCCCAGTCCACCGCCAGGTGACCAGTTTGTTTGTGGCCCTCATCAAGAAGGGTCATTAACTAACTCCATGTCCTGGAGGTCACTGGGAAGACTGGCATCCAGTCAGTCACACAGGGCTCTCCCAGGAAGAAACAGTGCATGTGCTGAGGGCATGGTGAAATCAGGCATGGGCTCCATTTTGATTAGGGTATGGTCTCAAAACCCAGCAGTACAGGCAGTGGGCATCATCTCCCCTGATGTAGACAAGCACCCAAATACTACAGACCATTTGGTCTCTACTTGGAAAAAAAGATACTAGATTACCTACAGGATCTGAATCTGGAAGGAGACGTCCTGGGAGTCTTGCATCTTTCTGCTGAAGTGTGCTAAGATGTCCATAAATATGTTGTGGAGATCCACAAAGGCCCATGTAATAGTAGATAACGTTGATAGTTAACGTAGACAGAGCCTCCTTGAGCTAAGCTCGGGATGCGTCAATGCAGGCACATGGAGGGAGCAAAGGCCTGTGGGATTTCGTGATTCCTCAGGCTCCTCAAAAGGAGCAAGTCTGGAGGATGATCTCACAGAGCATGATGACCAACCTGTTCTTGGTAGTCTTGCCCACTCCAAACTGGTTAATGGCTGACTGGCAGGGTTTAGGCAGTGAGATGTCACAGGCAGTTATCTCCACTTCTGATCCCAGGGCTGAGCTCCCAAAAGCTTGCRTGGAGGCATGGTGTCTGCTCACAGCAGATGCCCTTGAGTGTGGCCTCTCACATCCCGAAGCTGGATGTCGGCCAGGCACGCCAAGGGTGACATGACCCTGCATGTCATTGAGGCCCAGAAATTCGCATCAGCCTTGGGTTCAGGAGCCCCACACAGGTGCCCACCCAGGAGGAAACCCTGCCTGTCTTCATCCTTAGGGAAAAAACAGCCCAGGACGATAGAYATCAGGTGTCCTCCCAGCACAGCCACAGGATTAGATTTCCGCCCTCAGCCTGTAGCCCGCTGAAGGTCACGTTGCCTGGTTGCGAGCACGGAGGTGGTCAGGGAGGTGGGCTTTGAGGTGCTGCTCAGAAGCAGCACCAGGAGGAGCAGAAGTAGAGTTGAGTCTCTTTAAAGGAGAGATGGTGGCGGGTGCAAACTGATGCCGGCAGCAACGCATGGATGGGAAACAGAGCGCAGGACAGTGCAGTAGGGCTAGAAGGGGCCACAGCTGAAGGGGGAAGCAGGGTCTGAGGGGGGCTGTTGCCTTCTGAAAGTGCCAAACCAGATGTGCTGCAGAGCTGCTTAGCCCCGAGGGCTGGATTATGTATCGTCTGAAATAAAAACACTCTCAGCTCGGGCTGTAACAGGGACCTGGGACGCCTCAGGACCAAGTGCTTTGATGAGCAGATCCGCTCTTACTGTGCTGCGTTGATTGCTAAGGCAGACCGAGCCAGATGCTGCACCAGCTTTCGCTCTGTCAAAAGCAGCAACAGCATGAAATCTCCTATGCGTCTCAGGATTCATTTCCTGCACAAGAACTTGTGTAATTCGTGGTTCCTTTCCATCCTTTCCCAGTTGCTTGAACAGCTCTGTGTCTGATTCAACGCTGGGAGAACATGCAACACCGAGACTGACACAGTCCCAACTTTCATTGATGTGACTTTCTGTAAGTCACTCAAGGTTTTCTTATTGCTTGCTGTGAGCTGAGCAGTCCCAACCTGGAAGTGGTAGGAAAAGAAAAATGCTACGAGAGTACAGAAAGAGTACCTTGCCCGCTTTTAAATCGATTAAGACTTTTGCTTACAGATAAAAAGGACTAATCRTCCTCACTGATGTCTAATTACTTATTACTGAAGAAGTACCAGGTTTGGACCAGAGTTTCCTTGAGCTCAGTGCCATCAAAGCAGAAGAAAGATGCTTTCAAAGAGTTTATAGCTTATGCAGTCTGCAATTGGGTTGGAAGAAAAAGATCAAAATTCTAAACAAATACATGATTTTGTGTTTTGTAAATGGAACCGGAGTTTGTTCTTGAGTTGTGCAATAATCTGCATCAATATAAAACTGAAGAAAACATTATGCAGTAGCAAAATGTTGAGGTCTTTATTGTGTATGTTTACAAAGCAGTTTATTTGAAATGGCATATGGAGCCATTTAAAATGCCATTCAGCTAACATCGACTTGCCTACCCTGTGCATGTGTTCAGTGCTCATTGAAATTATAGGATCATAGAGATGCCTCTACAAATGTGCATTCTTAATACAGCTAACCGTGATAAAGGCCTTTTTTTTTTATTATGGCCTTTGACTTACAAATTTCCTGAGTTATGTATTTAAATTTGTTCTTTTATATGTAACAGTCTATGTTAATGAGGATTTTGTGTATTTTATAGAGCCATAGAGCTGTTGACTTGAAACAGCTCCCAATTATTTAAAAATAGAAATAATAGTACCATTTTCTGTCTTCCTTCCCAGCCAGTAGGAGAAACTRTTTGATTAGCTATTAGCTGTGATTGTGCTTTTGGATACGAGTAGATACAAGAAAGAGAATTTATTGAGGAAAAAGTGAATCTTCATGCTTGCTTCTCAGACTGACTGTTGTGTGACTGCTGGTGTTATGCTGGGGCACAGGCATTAATTTTTGAACAAATATATATTTTAGTTATGCTAATTGGCAAGATTGCAGTCACAAAATCGCTTGCTTTCCCAAACATACTGTGGCAGGTTTTTCTTWTTTAAAGCCAGTCTCGTGGTCACAAAAGGAGAACACGATCTTCYGCTCTCTGTCGATCTTGGCAGCAGTAGGGGTTTCATGTGGGCCGACGATGGACTGGGCTAATCCCACGCGTGTCTCACCTTTTGTTTCGACCACAGCATCACAAGCAGGTTCCAGCCCACGCGACTGCAGCTGCCGGCTGGGAAAGGAGACGTGGAAGTGTCCTCAAGGTCCTGAGACTGGAAAGCAGACAAGAAAGCGGCACGTACTGAGGTCTGAGGATCTYGCATTGCTCAAGCACGTCTTGAACGCGCGGGACTGCTAACGCTGCCGAACGCGCCCGGCGTCGACTAACCTCGTTACAGCTCTCGCACACGGCTGTCCACGGCACGCGCYGGGGCTCGTGACTTTAGGCGGATCAATGGAGGACTGAGGCACATAAAAACTGTGCTTCCCGCCCCCCTTTTTTTTCTTTTTAGGTCTTTGGCTCCCAAGCCTTAGATGAGGTCTTAAAGTCAGGGTAACGAGCGGAAATCTCTCTAGTGCAAACCCAAAAGAAACACTGAGGCTGTGAGTGTTTATGCCTTATCCTCAGGGCTTCAGAGCTCCGCTTCTGCCTTTTCTTAAAGTAGGGCAATAAAATCTCCCCAGAAAGTAGGTATGTCTCCTCCTTCCAGAAACTGCAAAGTTTGCTCTTTCTCTCACAAAATACTACCCAGATGATAGTTTTGCACCATGTTTATTTTATGTTAAATCAGTTTCTAGCATGAAACTCCACAGCTTCCTCCACCTGGATGGAAAAACTTGTGACTACCTCACAGCAACTTTCTTTTTGGTTCTTTTTCTCCCAGGTTCAGTTAACTTTTAATAGTGCAGGATGGCACAAGTTCAGCAGAAGAGCTGAGGAGCGCTTCCTCGCCGTGCGGAGCAGCCGTCTCCCAAGGCAGGTCCAGGACACTGCTGGGAGAAGCAGAAGTGTGTTTGAAACCTCTCCAGCGGAGGGATTAAGCCGTTGCCGTCTCCCATATGCTGAGGAAAGCTCTCATTGCTGGGTTTATCACCAGAAAACAGAGGCTATTGTGAGATTAGTGCTTCGTATCATGAAGTCGTGAAGAACCATATGTCTTCATCGTGGTGTGATGGACCAGGCTGGTTGCAGGCTGGTGCGTGAGCTGGCGCTGCTGAAGGGAAAGCCCGGCCCCCTTAGCGCATCGGTCTGCAGGGTGGCTGGGATGGGTGGGCAGTGCCYGGTCGCGTTGCTTCCATGCCGCTCCCTCGTGCCAGGGCTGATGGTTTGAAATCATAGGCTTCCTCCTAYAAGGGAATTCACATGGTTTTGCCGCAGGGCCAAATGGGATTTATAGGCCAAAAGGGCTTAGCTGGAGGATTTACAGCTAGGCTGGAGGCAGCAGCGTGGGTGGGCTGGAATCTGGAGGCTTGCTGAACTCATCGCCTGGCCTGGGGTGTGAGGCTCGGTTCTCAGAGGCTCTTCTGCTGCCATTTTGATTAGTAACAATCAAATCAGTCAGCCGTGCAGCAGACTTTTAATTGCACATACTTTTTCTTT
>NW_028185406.1:1077723-1105178 GCF_003343005.1 Rhea americana | reverse complement strand
CTTTCCTTTCCTCTTTCCTTTCCTTTCCTTTCCTTTTAACATGGCATTGCAGACACCATTTATTCATCAGCCATGGAGCTGAGGTTACTTTTCTGTTTAGAATCCAGATGTGAAAGCTGAAGCTACCTTCAGTCTGCATTTATATTATTTAGCTCTAGCCATGAGGTCAGAAAGCTGAAGCCATAGGGGATCCCTGTCCTTTAGCATTGCCAAAAGGCCAGACAAGACGGAAATGCTGGGGAATCTGCAAAACTACCACCCTGATTTGCATTGCGTTGTTTAACTGCTGTGTTTAAGCCTTATGTTCTTTGATCAAAGTCATGCTTAGAATGAGAATTCAGTTCGCTGGTGGAAATGGTATATATTCAGCCAAATTAAATAGAACTTCTTATTCTTAGACATGTCTCTTGTCTAAAAGCACTGTTTTTTRTTCTAACGATTCTGTGTCACAAATGATGTGATGCTGCATTAAGATGTCAATATGTGCCAGAGGCAATAGCARTTTTCTTGGCTAGATGCACTCAGCTGTGGTATTTGTGTTAGAAAGAGGCCTATATGTCCGCATCTTATAGAAGTCCTACCTTATACTGTGGCTTTCTGGATGTGCTTCCCTGGCACAGACATTGTGGACATTAAGTGTTCCCAAAACTTCAACCAATGTTTGAAACAGCTGTCATATACTTGGTGACTAGCAATCTACAATGAGTCCTGATAGAGAGGCCACTGAGGAGACTGTGACAGATATTTAGGAAATCTCTGAGAGTATGAAAAGGACAAAGAGGGATGAACTCCTAGCGCTTCTTCCAGTACAAGAAATAGGKGCCATCAAAGAACATTACCAGGCGGAGAGTCCAAAACAAGCAAAAAGAGATGGTTCTTCATACACCATGTAGTTGGGCTGTCAAGACACTAAAATTTATGTTAGCCAATAAATCATGGAAAAGATCATGAGGGGAGCTAAATACAAAAATACTCTATGATTCAGATAGATCCTCTGAGCCGCAGATTTGTATAAGGCTTAAAGAACATCCAAGGGAAGCAGCACTGCATGCTTGCTTTTCTCTATGGCCTTGCCTTGGCTTTTAATTTGGGTCACTACAAGAGGCAGGATGCTGKTCTAGGTGGACCTTTGCTCTGACACCATACATCCATTCCTGTGTTCCCACCATCTATTCTTTTTGGTCTCCTTTTGGTTGGCTTAGGAGAGCCTAGGTCATGGCGGCAGTATGCAGCACAAATCAGACTTTTCAACATCTACTGTGTTCGGGAGTGGTCTCCATTTGCAGGTCCTATGCCCTTTGGAATCCCTATAATGGACCACGTATTGAAGAGGGTCGGGCGGGCTGTTTGTTTTCTGGATAGACTACAAATCGTAAGTGGGATTGGGATCATGATAAAATCTTCTCGTGGTTACAGGTGTAACCTTCTCTCCACACTGAGAGTTGCTCCGTTCCCTGTGAGCACTAGTGCAGTTCGGCACCAACAGAGCTGGCRGTGGGTGCCCTCACTAGACCAGGCCAGAAGTGGGGGTTTAGGACGCTGTCCTTTGCAAAAGGTATATGCAGGTTTGGCCATCCTTCCTTGAAGAAAAGCTTTTCCTGTTCTTTGCTTGTTGCTGGCTCTTGGTGATTTTTTATTCATTTATGAGGGGCTTTTAAGGATCATGGGGTCTCAGGGYGTTGAATACAGAGTTTCATTCCTTATATCTAGGTTTTAAATACCTTTATTTTTATAGCAACCGTGTAAAATTTAGGCTTTGCAAAATACAGGCTGTTGCCTCCTACACTCCTTTTTTTTTTCTGATGAATTTTGGCAGCCAGCAAACTTTCATAGTAGATTTTCTTGCAACCCAGTTGCCAAACCTAGCAAAATGCCTTGGCAACGCAGGTTTTCTCTGCCAGGAGGGCTATCCTGACACTTGTCTTCAAAAGACAAAGTGTATTATAGCAACCTCGGGGCATGTGGAGACACTTCCCAAGTTGYACAGGAGAGGAGCAGATGCACAGGAGGGAGATGGGGGGAAGGAGGAGGAAGAAGACAGGACGCTGAAGTCTACCCAGAGTGAGGCCTTAGCTTTCATTGCTCCTGTCAGCTCCCTGTTAGCTCTGAGGCCACTTTATTCTGCTGCAAATAAGCAGTTTCTAAAGTTGGTTCCTGGAAGGCAGGTGATGTTTGTTTTAGTGCTGTGGGTGTAACTTCGAGACCGCTGACAGCAGACAGCTCTACAGTAACTTCCCGGGCCCTAAAGCCACTTTTGCCATGGTTAAGCTCCCCCCAGAACAAATCCTTCTTGCATTGACTTCTTGTAACTCCAGCAGCGCCCTGCCACGTAACCGCCTGGGCAGCAAGCATTCAAGGCATCTGATAATATTCCCATCGTCACTACTGCTTACACGGTATTGTAGCATTAAACTGCCATGTCGAGGCTGGATCCCGGCTGATGTGTAGGAGCGGYGCATCCCTGTATTGCCTGAACATTGCAGACACCTGCCCGCCGGGGCCCCGAGCCGTTAGCGCTCTGCGAACGAGCAGCGCATCGGACGCCGCAGGCATGGGTGCAGGTACAGCCCTATCACCGGCTGAGATACGGCATCCCGCGAGGCAGCTCGCAGCGGGGTGCTGGCGTTTTGCAATCCGAGCTGGTTTATCACAGCTGGGTGCCCCATCAAGGACCCGTCTCTTCCCCCTGTTTTAACGCAGCCGCCTGGGCCACGTGGCACGGAGCCGCCAGGCTGGACGCCTCTGCCGCCTGCTGCTCCCCGGCTCGCGAGGGCGACCCACGGGGGCAAGGGGCTCCCGCTTGYGCCCAGCAGCTTTACACAAATGTCCATTTACAAGTAGACCTGACAAAAATAAAGACAGACCTTTTTCTTTCCCCTCCATCTACTCTTTTTGGGCCTACCTGGTTAAAAGGAGAATAAAAACAAWTTCTTCGGTGTTTGCTCATTCTAGATTTTTTTCCCAAAGAACTCTAGAAATCATAATATTGTGGGAGCTTTGCTCTCTCCTGCCAGCCCCGCAGGGACCGCCGCTGGCCATAGCTTGCGCTTGCTCCTGTCTCTGTGCAGGAGCTGTGTGTGTGTGGGGGGGGGAGCAGCTTTCTCTTAAACCCTCTTCAGAGAATTACGTGGGGCAAATGGGATTTCATCCTTTTCTCCCCATCCCTTGTGCTAATTACAAGGAAAAAAAGCTCCTCCGCTGGAGATGYTCCCGAGCTCGAAGCGTTTTTTCGGCGCAGTCGGACGGGCTCGGTGCGAGCGAGGCGGCACTCAGAGCAGCTGTAATTACCCGCTCCCGTTTTGGAACAGCAGCAGCATCATGGCTATTTCAAGGACCTCCTTCCTGCAGCCCCCGATGAGRGAACTCCACCCTGTCACATGCATCTTTTTCTTTTTTTTATATATAGTAACTTTTTAAAAATGAAATGCCTACCTTTCTGTCTAGTACCGACCTGGATGCTGCTCCCTAGCTGTGCTATCCGACAGAGACTGGCACACGAGGGGCAAGGGAAGACTCGGTCTCCAATTCAATGTCTCAGTTCAACTCTGCTTTAACTAAGGCTCCTATTAAAGCCAGAACATTTTATTACCTCTAAACAAAACCTGAGCCTTGTATCTGGAAGCTTAAAAGATTTTTTTGTACAGTCAGCCAAATACATTTCTCAGGATTGTAGAAAGTTGAAGGGAAGATTTAGTGTCGCCTTCTTTGGGGAAGAAGGTGGAAAAGAGAATTAGAGTGGGAAAGCAGCAAGGCAAAACAACCATCTGTTTCTGACACAGGCAAGGTCCTCCCTTTTTGAGTGGTAAAAAGATTGTCCAGGAATACAAAACAATATTTATATTTTAATTTACCATCTTCATGCTGCCAGCACCAGGGTGCCGTGCACAGTGTTATTTGTAATCTATTCTCATGTGTCATTAGGATATTTTCAATCTTGCTGCCTAGAGGTATTTTAACAGCAACTTATTCACCGCCCACAAAATCCATTAGTTTAAACAATAAAAATGAGCAGTTAGGCCAATAGCAATGGCACTGAAATTGCTTTGGTAAGTACACATATAATGAGGATGGAGACTTGGGTGCTGCATGAGCATCACGATAGACCTAATGGAATATACAACTGCTGCAAATTATTCTCCATAAAGGGGAACAGAGGCCTGGGTTTGTTTTTCCTAGACCACCTCATAGCTGGGGAATGAAATTCAGCAAGAGGTTAGGTATCAAGCACAGAGTTGAACACGCATATGCGTATTTTTGGGGGCATCTCTTCTAGCACGTGCTAGAAGAGCACGTCATTTCACATCTGATATTGGTTAATCTAGTTAAGAGAGTCAACATAAGCAACAAATGCAATTTTTTTCCAAAAGCTTCTAAAAGGGGAGGAGGGAGAGTGGGCCTGGGCTAAGCAAAGTCCCTCCTGTAACGCCTCAAAGCAGAGAGAATGTGGTTTTGGGGCAGGTGCGCTGCCTGGGGCAGGCGGCCTGGCAAGGGCTCCCGCTGCTGGTGACCAGCCCTAGCCCTGCCACCGAGCTACCTGCCCTCCCAAGTGCTCCTGAACCCTGTTCTGTCAGAACTCGGGCTTCAGAGCAAACTCTTTTTATTAAACCTATCAACTCAGAAGCCAGCGATATTTTTCTTTTATTTTCTTCCCCCARGAGCAATTTCTTCAGAGCCGGGGAGCAGAATTGTGTTTGCAGCCTGCCGCTGTGTGCAGACGCCCTGCTCAGTTTATTGCTGAAGGGGACGGTAAGCAATCAATCCTGTACTTGGAAGTGAGGTGCTTAGTGACTTTCCTGTGTCAGCTTTTTTACTTTATGAGCCTGTCAAACTGTTTTTATTCACTTCTAATATAAACTTTACACAATAAAGAGTTTGCATGGCTACAGACAGGCAGGAGGCTGCTGCCTGGGAACTGTGATAGATTTCTAGGTAGCTTTTGGTGTAGCAACAACTGTGTGATCCTATCCTTTTTGTGCCGTATCCAGGTGTGTATTTMTTTTCTTCCTAAAGTGTGCATGCGCAGAGGGAATTGTAAAAATTKATCAGTTAATCAGTGCAGTAAAATAGTGCAGTTAATTAAGAGCTGGTCCATGGGTAGCAAGAGCAGCACCAGTATCTCACCAGACAAAGAACCGTGTGTGAAGACCGACTTCCTGGTGGGGAATTASTGTTCAAAGCAATTGCATTTTTCTACAACTGAGATTGCATGGGATTATGGTATTATAAGTGGGATTTTTCTCTAAAGGCTGGTGGCTGCCTATATCTTACGGATTACTCTAGCTTCTTCTAAACGGAATTTCAATAATGCTCCTTTAATGAGACTGCACTAAATTGAATTATGTCCTGCTTATGCCAAAGTGGGATCTTCTCTGATACTGGACATGTGAGAGAAGAGGGTCCTATTATGTTCCTTTGTAGGAAAGTGTGTAGGAGTGTGTGTGTGTGTGTGTGTGTGTGTGTGTGTGTGTGTGTGTGTGTGTGTGAGACCTCCACAAGAGCTACAAAAACAGACACAAGAGAACCAACCTAACCCCAATACTTGTGAAGCAAAAACCTCTAAGTTCCTGGGGAGCTTTTTGGGTCTGCAGGCCTCTGCTCACCATCATCTATCCTGATGGCTTGAACAGCCTGATTTTAAAAGCAGAGATCTGAAATCCTCTCGGGATGTTCTGCAAATTCTTTAAAATGTACTGGTACCAAAGGGTTAGGAAATGCCATCACCTGTTTCCACAGTTCTGATACCTTGAAGTGAATTCTCTTTCTTCAACAAGTATCTCAACTGAGCGGGGACTGGAGAGTAAAGCGAGTAAAACATTTGGTTGGCAACACGTAGTGGGAAGCTCTGCAGTTTTCCTGGTAGGAGCTATGGAGTTAGGGGTAACCTGCTCCCATCCCTGGTCAGCTGGCCCGTGCACGTACATCCTGCGCCGTGGCGAATCGGCCAGACAAGGCGGGTTTCAGGGAAGAGGCGAGGTGACAGGGCTGGAGATTGCAGTGCTACGGAGACCCACGGCAGGCGATGCTGGGATCGGGCTGCTGTGGGTTTGCAGATAAGGTGAGTTGAGGCTTTCCCTGAATATATCTTGCTTTCTTCATTCTGCTCCAATTCTCTTCCCTCAGTTCTGCGTTATTTAGCTTGTTTGCTGGAGAGAAGAGGGGAAAAAGAAACATATCACCGGCTCAGCTGTTTCACCCTTCCTGGGTGTCTGCTGTTGTGGTACGACTTGGGGCCTCATGAGCTGGGAAGCTCTGTTGCCCAACGTGAATGTCCAGTGTTTTCTGTTTAAGTGGCTTTCAAACTATTCTTCTTCCTCCAAAGAAAACTCTTGCCCAAAGGTTTTTTTCTTAATTTATTTATGTAACACAGTGTAGAAAGCTATCAATTCATAAGCAATGGTTCTGTACAATCATCCTGCAGAGGATCCCTGTTAATTTTCGACCAGCAGGCACTTTTCCCCCCAAGAAGTGCTCACAATTAACAGGGATTCTTTTTAATATTTTTTTAAGATCAAAAAGATACATGGAAAAGAAAATAAAGTTTACCTTTCAATGCCTAAAGTGTGCACATAAAACAGGCACAAAGAAACAAATGTGTATTCCCATGATTTCTACGTCACTAATACAGCAGGAGCAACCATCTGTACAATAATATGCAACTGCAGAGGAAAAGAATTTCAATAACTCATTTGGAATACTTTTTAAAAAATGTTGTTTTACTTTAAAATGCATAGTGATCAGAAAAAAATGCTTAGCAAAGAGAAGCAGCTAAACCCCACAGACACCGAAAGCATCCCCCATCAATTCTTAAAGCATATTTCAATTAGGACTTAATTTTTGTCACAAATCACAAGAATAATATACAACTGGCTAAAGGAGCTACATGATAAATAATTGGGAAAGAGAATCTACCCATGCACTAGTTAAATAGAGCTAAACTCTTTACAGTACACAAAAAACATTCATTAATAATGTAGTGTAAAGACTGAAATGTAAAGAGAAAGAGAAAATACATTACTGATTTTATTAATTCAAGTTCAGGCATCTACTTGTGTTACAGCACAGCTGTCAAAAGGCGATAATGAGTAAATAATAAAACAGAGTGTTTTTGTTTCTTTCCACATTATTCTATAACTGAACACCAATGGGCAGTGAAGCAATCATTCTGCTGTCCAACTCATGAGGCTGTTGTGGTGTCCTAGTTCTGCATTTGTTCAAAGAACTTGTAGGTGGGATTTTCATAGCCATTTTGCTGCATCTTGGAAAGGTGGCGTTCTTCTGGTGTCACTGCAGCATCCACCTGTGGCAAGAAGAAGAAACAAGGGTCAGGTTCTTGCTCAGTTCACAGTAGGTCAGGTCCCAAACTCAGTCACATCCTCACAAGAAAATCTAAAATAAAGGTGGCTGGAAGTGGTAGAGAGGAACTGAACAGTTACTTGCCCTGCTGGACCTAATTTCTCAGATACTTCTCCACTGAACAGAGTATTAAACCTATCACCTGGAGGCGCTGATGTTGCCTGAGGAGACAACTGTCTCTAAAAACTCTTCTCTCTGAGTTATGCAGGACTGCAAATGGCCTCAGGGAATAAAGTCAATACACACTGCACCTGGCAATAAATGAGAAGCCCATGAACAATTTTCACAAGCAATCTGCAGGGATGGCCCATCTTGTGTGGACTGTCATGATTCAGTTTTTGGATAGAGTAACATGCAGAAACAAGATAAGGCAACTTGTTATTTTCTGCAACTTGTTATTTTTGCTGAAGGACTTCATGATTACCTGCCCAAACTCAGCAATACCACCTTGTGTTTTGTCTTTGTTGATTGGTTCAGGAAGTATGCAATGTTACAAACAAAAAAGGGGATATATTTTGCATCTCCCTGCTAGACTCCCATTATTATGTCCCTCTCCTCCCCAATACAGTATCTTCTGAACTTGAAATCAAGTGGATCTGAAATAAGGACAAAATTTTTTTTTAAAAAAAAGCTGAATGAAGTGGCAAGAAGCTGCCTTTTGTCTATACTACACTCTCAGATTTGCTGCAGGTGCAAGGTCCCAGGACCATTAAATAATTAATTCACAAAAAATAAAATGAGAATACCAAAGGAAAAACAGAGCAGACAGAYAGAAGGTGAGTACTGCACTCACTGAAGCAGAACTTCTCTGGCTCCAATACTGAATTTGGTTCAGTTTAGTGACCAAAAGCTTGAAGTTTCTTACTAGCTAAGTACTTCTATTTAACAAAAATTGACCTTTCTTGATTACTCGGAAGATGAGCACAAAAACAGCTCAGTCAAGACTTCTCCACCGAATACCTGCTGCTCCACAGATTATTTTCTTCTTTCACTGAACATTACAGTAATATAGAATTTCATCAAATTAGAATGGGCAAGAACAGTCTCTAAATGTTAATTAGGTATTTTACCTCCATTGTTTGAGCTAAATAGCTGTTGTGAATTCAAAACCTACTGTCTCCTGGCTATCCTGTTAACCATCTATTAAAACAGAGCTCAGAGAACCTATCAGTTCTTTGACAGTTCTTAAGAGAAGGTAAAAAGTGAATTTTACGCAATCAAAAATTTAAAATCAGAAAGGTGCCTAAGACTCTTTACATATTAGTTATGAAATTTTCATGTGGATTTCTGTAAGTAATGACCTTTAGAAAAAATAGCTGTTTATTTTTAGCATAAAAATAACCTTTGGATAATAGAAAATGTATTCTCTCAGGAAGTCTTATATAGCAGGTTTGCTTACTCTGATTTTTTTAATAAAAAAGTAAGAAAGTACTACTCATGTTTGATACTCATTTTAAATCTGCTCTACAATACTAGAAATAATTCACCTCAGTGCAGACAGATGATGACCTTCAGTAGGTTGTTACCTGATGCTCTGGATGAACATGAAAGCTATGCTGTTCCACRCTTGGGACAAAGGCAGACTGCTCAGCTTGTTTTTGTAGCTGTTATTTTATTGTGCTAAATTATATTTGCCTTTCCTTCAATATYACCAGAACATGGCTCCTATAAGAGGCATTTTCCATTCTGATGTTCTTGCACTGATTATTTAAGAGAAGAAAAGGTTCTGTATGTGTGGCACATATATTGGATTGCTCAGATTAATTGCTGACCCCAAGTTGGATCCCTTTTCCAGTCTGCATCCCTTCTAATCTCCTCAGCCATGTTTCAACACCCAAACTGCACTTTCAGCCGTCATTACTTTCAATCAAATCTCTTTTTTATAATGTAATAATCGAAGATTTTTAAGATATGCCCAACTATAACAGTCACATCCTGCTACCACTTGCAGGCTATTATAAAACTCTACTATGGAAGTCCTGAGCTCTCCAGCAAGCATGTGATGCCTGCTGGTGGGAAATGGGATACCAAACAGAAAGGATCCCTGGGCTGAGCTGAYGTGGTACTTCCAGTGTTTCCAATTTTGCAATATAACTTGATATTTTTGCTGTTAAAGTTCTTGCTGTCAAAAACTTTTTTTTTTTTGAAGTTGTATTTGCTGTGAGTAATTCTCTTGTGCAACAAAACCAAAACGAATCCTGTGGCATGCTCCCAGGCACTAGGTTATTGTTTAGGGATGTTGCTTTGAGTTTTTCTCTTTTCAGGTTCCTCTTGTTTCAGATATTAGGGGGAAACCATGCATTTTTCTTTCCTTGCTGCCCTATCTCTCCAGAAGTGACAAAAGAAACTCACTTTCTTGCTGACAGTATGCAGTTTCCTTGGGCTAGCACACGCAGCCAGCGAGTGCTCAGCTTGGCTGTCAGCAGTCATTTCAATCCATCACAGGCAGAAGAACCTCTGGGAATTTTGCAGCCTGTCTCCTCTTCAACCTCTACATGCAAATCCCCAAGACACTTCCGTGTAACAACCTGCTCAGCAGTGAGTGTACAATTGTGCACTTGCATTTTAAAGACTTGTCTGTGCCCGCTGTTTGAGCCTTCCCTTTTAACCCTTCTTTCCTGCAGAGATCTATGACTGGCTGAGAAGGCAGCCGAGGGGCTAGTGGGGCTGGGTGAGAGGCAGTGACAGAGGTGCCACCACTCATAGCAATATCCCTACAAGGATCTGCAGGTGTTTGGTGCCTTCCTGCTGTTTTACAAGTCCTTTCTCCTGGGGCTGCCAGTTCTCCCCTCCACAAGGCTACACCATTAGTAACCATATGCAGTGAATTAATTTCTGGCAATTCCATGACCCTGTCGCCATTCTGTAGAACATTGTTTTCAACATGAATATTTCATCATTACAATGGCAGCAGGGCCTAACAAATTCAGTTCAATATAGGTCTTGTACAAACACATAAAAGGCCTAATGCCTGCCTTGAGGACCATACAAATTTAACAGCGTTAACTACTTCCACTGTGACAATGTGACCGTGCGCCATCTGCTGCTGCTGAAGTTGACACTAACACGGCTGTGAAGGAAAGGCAAGAACAAAGCAGGGAAAACTGTAAGCATTCTAGTAGCCTTTCTAGCAGTCACAGAAAATGAGAACACAATACAAATGCACAGGAGAAGCTCTTCCTCTTATTCCTGAATGCGCTGCTGTAATGTTAAGTCAGCCCTGTGTTTTATCCTACCACGTTACAGGAGTATCTGGTGCTTGTCCAAACCAAGATGCGAGAGCCATTGGAGAGCTCACAACTAAAGCCACTGACGGCTCTAAAAGGTTCTCATCTAAGATGAAATCAAAGCCTAACATGAAGGCCGAGAGATCAGGGATCTCCACGTATCAATATATGCCTAAGAGCATTTCCCCTTCTATGGGGCTCACATACTAGGCCGGGATGTACGCAAGGGCATGCCAGAACCTGTGCTGAAATTCTCCATATTTAAGCTTCAAAAAACATTAAACTGAACCTTATAACCTGTTTTAGGTCTAAACCTCCCACTCATGATTTCTATCCAGGACTAGAAGATTTGATAAGTCCATACCACAACCTGCTTGTGGAGAAGAAACAGAGTAACAAAACAACATAAAAAACACAATGCAGAGAGAACAGCAATAGCAATTTTAATGACTGCTGTGCTACTCCTGTGAGCCCTTCTGTCATCCTCCCTCCTCACACACTCCTGGCTGGACTCTGCTGCCTTTGCAACAGAAAGCAACTGAGCTTCAGAGAAAGGAGATATCGAAAGATGATGAGCTGAGAAAGTTGGCCAAAGTTTGGAGCATACGAGAGATGAGGATGTCTCCTTTGCCAYCTGCTTCTATAGAGCAAGAAACCTCCTGCAGCCAGGTAGGCTGAGGGCACCAACATAAAACATCCTCAGAAGGTTTGCTGGAGCTCATCTGGACACATATAATAGGTAATTTCAATCACGCAGTCATCTATTTACATACTTGTGATTGTCCTTTTTCCAGGTAAGGATAAATCACTTTGAAATATTTATATTGTCAACTTGTGAGAAAACTATTATGACACTTTTTCAAAACAGGTAATACATATTTCTCCTCAGAACTTCAAAAAAAGACTAACAGAAGTTTTTATAACATCTTTTGTTGAAGAAATCATAGTGGAATGAGAACAAGTATTACAGTCAGAAATTACTTTTTGGGGGAGATAAGAATACAGGTGGAATAGAACCTGTTTTGTAATCTTTGCATCCACTATCACAGACAGACTTTCTTATTAGTTTCTGATACACAATAAACAGGTTGCAAGATTTGTTAAAATATACTCAGCCAACCTAAATCTGATGTACAGATATTTTTACATCAAATATTTTATTTTTTAGTGCATAAKAATATTGTAGATGCATCCCTCACAGATAAATGAATCTTCTTTTAAATGAAATAGCTTTGTTTTGACAACATTTTAATAATTAACATTTATTGTACACAGATCTCTGTTTTTCATCATGTAGCTACCACACAATTTTCACTACCTTAGGGCAAAAATAGGTGTTACGCCTTTCTTGCAGGCGAGAAGCTGAGATAGTGAGGTTACACAGTTTGCCAACAGCTCAGAACAACTCTGGCAGAATTCGGAATTCTGGCTGCCAACAACAGACTCAATGCGGTGAATCTACTATGCGATAACAAGTACAGTATGGCACTATTAATTGACTAATACTCTTGGTAGATCCTCATGATACCTCTTTAGTTTATTTTCTGTACAACTTTTTATTCCCTAAGTTAGGCTGTCATTTTGACATAAGTAGCTTGTTCAGATTGTGCACGTTATTTCCAGCAACTAGGCCAACATTTCCAAGTTCATTTTGACCGAAGAAAGCTCGTAAGAATCTAGGATTATCCTCTCTATATCATTCCATCAGGCAAAATCTATCAGAAATTTTAAGGTCGTACTGCAGTAACAGTATGCCCACATCCAACATCTGATTCAGGGCTTTAGCCCGGCAAGCCTCCTGACTTGTTCTGTTGCAGGTACATGCATTCAAAGGAGGGTCTCAGCTGGGTAACTCCAACTCACAGCCAGGACTTTCCTCCCACCACCTCTGGGTGCCCCGTGCATGCAAGCTCCAGCATGGAGCCCCAGGTGGGCTGTTTCAGCAGGACTAATGCTTACCGATATGGGTCTCACACTGCAGCTGATGTCTAACTCTTGGCAGCTGTAACTGGGTGGCTTAAAATTCAAGCCTGTTTGAATTTTCTGTAAAATGAGTTGAAGGCTTTCACATGGAAAGTTAACACTGAGATTCTTAGCTGCTGTTTTCTGCCTCACAGTCCAAAACTCTGCATGGCTTGTTGGGACTCAAATCTATCCTGTTTGTAAGACAGCACTCTTCCCAGGTGCTCTTCTCACTTTCTCCTCTTTAGGAGGTTTTAAACCATGAGAAAAAGCACAACCTGGATTTTGGGAGGCTTAAGTCAAAGCCTTACTTAAATGTTTTTAAGACTCTTCAGTGCCACCAAAAATGGAATATGTACATTAGAAAAAATCCTTCATATTCATCTAGTATGATCAGAGCAAAGTTTGGTTGACTCAAGGTGAAACCAACATAACTGCGGACTTGAACAAGATTTAGTTTCAATTAAAAATTGCAAATTATGTTTTTGGAATACAAAAACTATAAAATATCTAAAGTGCTGCCTAATATAAAGTACTATCTGCACATCAGATACTCCCATGGCAAACTTCTAGGTATCAACACACTGGGGAGGGAAGCGGGGAAAAAGGTATATGAACCCCCTTCCAGTTCTCATAACCTGTTTTTCCTATTTATAGGACTGTTTCTTAAACCCAAGCAACAGACCTTGTATTTTAAACTATTGTAAATTGAGCACAACTTTACTTGGAAGATTGTGAARAGACAATGGTTTTCATCTTGAAAAATTCATATAGTTTTTGTATTTTATATGTTTTTCTCAGATCTATGAGTTTTAGATTCACCATAAATCAAAGGCTGTTGGTGGCTAAAGCTAATCTTGTTTAGAGAACAAAAAGTAATAAAGTATCTGTATAAGAAAAATCCTTGCAGCACACACCACAATCCACAGATGACTTGCCTCAAACCTTTATTTGCAAACAACATAAAGATGTCTTTGTGTGTGAATTCCCAACAATAGTAAAACCAGATTTTTCTCCTTGTGCAGTATCTGCTCATTGGCTACTATCAAATTTCCTATAAAATGAAKTTCTGTGTTATAAGGTAATTGATCTGGGAAAATTCCAGAACAATTTTTTTTTTGTGGTTTTACATCCAATTTGAGATGCTTTACACTACATCTATATTTACAAACTGAGGCAATTCAGTTCCACTCTGCTACATACAACCACTCTGACTTTGAACACTGGGCTAGCCAAAAACCAGGCTTCTTTCTTTGTAAACGTATTTATGGAGCATTGTGTTGACTGTGCTGTTCAYGTGACACTGCTTGTGCTTGGAAGCCTTGTCTTACCTCCACAACACCGTGGTGAATAGACGTATACTGCTTCTTCTTCAGCATCACCAAAGTAATGACAATCACTGTTGCTATGACGACACCTCCCACCATTAGTCCAATGATGGCACCTTTATTTGAACCCACATCTTCAGCGAAGAACACCTACAAAAGAAAAATAAAATAAGCTGGCAAACAAAAACCTCACCGAGTGCTTGGCTAACACGTCCGGCTGCTAGAGCAATTCAAAGCTTACTGAAGTATCTGTAATTAAATGCTATTGCATGTCATCCTAATTACTCAAAACTGGATCACTGAAGTACAAAGCTCTCCTAGCAGGAGAGGAGGCACAAAAGTGTTTTTTGTTGCTTGTAGTGTAGCAGTTTTGTGCCTAAGTAGAAGACTTATCTCTAGATCTTTCAAATCAGTGCCTTACAGATCTTAGAAACAGTACTTTTCTTTTTCTTTCTTTCTTTCTTTCTTTTTTTTTTTTAAGAAATACCCAAGCTAATTGCAAAATGACTAATAAGCTCATAGAGGGGTAAACAGGAAGCATACAAATTTCTTTACTGTTAGAATATAAATTATGAAATTGTTCATGACTTGACATCTCTTCAGCTTGTTTGGACCAAGTCTGATGCACTAGTTTGACAAAGGAGTGGACAAAACCAGCAGGATGACAGTGAAACTCACACACAACCAGTTGGGAGAACTTTTTCCCAGCAGATGGACAAGAGCCCAGCAAACACGAGTGTGCTAATTTAAGGGACTAGCAAGGGAGTCATTGAGCTTTCACAGGGCAAAGGGAGAATGAGCTACACCTCACATGACAATCCTCACGTGAGACCGAGCTGATACGACAACTGGAACTTCAAGAGAAGATCCACTTGAATTGTGTACACTGATAAGGCCAATCAGTGAACAGTAAAGTGCTTTAYCATGCATTTAATAAAGTTGGCTGCTAGAAATGGAAACAGGTATGAAAAGTGAGTGACTGTTTTCACTGTYCCATATTGTATTCAAGTAATATGCTGAATTATTTTACTTCTATGCATATTTTACAAACCTTTTGTTAGCTTGTCAATAGCAGGCTTTTATTATTATTATTTTTAACCAAAATGAGCAAAATGGATTAAAGAACACATTACACTCATTAGACTGTAAGACTACCTCACTCTGAAAGACTAAATTCAATGACAAGTATTTAGCAAAAATGCAAGGGGAAGCAGGAAACCTGCTGAGAATTACAATGAGCTGTATTACATTTGCACTCTTTAAGAAAACACAATCTTCCTCAGAGAGGTATTAAAACATGCAATATAAATATGTATCTTGTTCCTAGTTGTAGGCAAGAAATAGGTTTAAACAAAGTTAAAAACACACTGGAAAGCACACACAATGGACAGTGTTGGCATACACTGATGTCAACTTCTGTCAATTTTACCTGCACAGGAATGAAAGTCTGTTACCACACCATTTTAGAGCACTGTGAAACGTTCCAGCTAATATACATGTACAATAGAGGAAGGCCTTAAGCATACTGAGTCATGAAAATGAATATACAGAGTTAAAACATGCATGTACACACCCATAAAGAGGAAAATAACTACAATTTCAGATCAATTTAGAAGTTTGTATGTAAAATACAATGCATAGCTGAATTCAAGACAGTATCTTAAGGAGACTGTTTCACCTGGGTGAAAGTATTTTTCTACTTAATGCTTTTGAATTTAAACTAACAGAGAAGAGGTCTTAAAATTCCAACCTCAAAACCAACTTTGGCTGGGAATAAGAAGAATAAACAACTTCAGAATATCTTGTTGATTTGAAATTGCTATGTTCTTTTAACCACTGACAAGTCTACTCAGAGGATATCAGCTAAGACACAGCACATGACAGACGTGCAATGCACTGTAAGGCATTTCAGTATTTTCTCAATGATACTGGATGCTTTGCTCAGTCTCAGTTGAGGAAAAAAAAMTCCAAAAAACAAAACTAGAGGACAGCTTACTAATTTTTAAATAATGATTGTAGCTATCAGTGAGAAGTACGACACTGTATGCTTTAAAAAGCTCTAAAACTATTGTGTTAAGCACACATTATCGAAGTGCATGAATCCCAGTGACARGGGGTAGCTCTCAGCTCCAAACTGCTTGGGATGGCATCAAAGCACTTCTACATTAAAGGTTACTGTAGCAAAGTGCGTGTGACACAGGATCAATAACGTAGAAACAAATGTATGAAAACACWTTTCTACAAGCTCCCTCCCTTCAGTAAACTCACACAGGTTTACTCCATCAGGACGTTTAACTCATCTGAGCTAAGCGTGTCAGAATTCCCCAAATTAGTGCTAATGCATTTTGGATTAGTTCATCAAACTGGGAATTCTCAGTTCTCTGCATCAAAGAGATGGTGGAATATCTTTTTGTACAGTGTTTGCCTAGTTCAAATGCAAATATGAGTCCCATGCTAATTTTAATTTTCAGAACTACTTAGCTTTAAGAATATATTAAAAAAAAAACCCTTTCAGTTTAATATCAGGGTATTGAAAGTCAGAGAAGTGAAATCTCATTATGTGATATACATTTACAAAAGGAGAAGCAGAACAGGTTTATAGTCAGCACTGCTGTGTGGGTTCTTCATTACTTACTAAGGGACCGCAAAAAGCATTTAGAAGATGCTTATTCTCACTTACATGGCTTTTGGTTATTAATTTTCATAAGAATCACTGTTCAAAATGGGAACAATATTTTGTTCCTATCTGCCCTTCATCTGTTAATAATATACTCAAGGAACAAAATACAGAGATACAACCACGTACAAACTAAAATTAAGGCCAATAGAGCATCTCCCCTTATCCCAAGCATGGAATTTTGTGAGAGGTTATGCTCCACAGAGATCAGCTCCTTCATGCGTCATCACCATCTGTTTTGAGAGAGGAGGAATCCATTCCCAAAGCAGAGTCACTCTCCAACACCACTCTATTTCTTTCTGCACCCTGCTGGGTCTCCTTTTACCTGCTTAGTGTTGCCCTTCCTCTGCATCTCTGCTCTTCAGTTATGTGATCTGATCCCTGACAATGAGAYGGACTGTGGGGCAGCTATTGCACAAATGACCACATCTGGTTGCATACAAGTGCAACGCCAGGAACTGTCAGCATCRCTTCCTACATCAGACTTAATGGTATTCAGTCTTCACTGCTGAAATTATTCCAGATTTGCTCCAATTTAAGAGAAAACCAGAAGAATCAGAATCTGTTCAAATGAAAACTTTTTGAGGTAATTTTTATATCCCCATCAGCATCATTCAAAGGAAATATGGCCAAAATTGGCCCACAAGCCCAGGATTTAATCACCAATTCAAAACGCACACGTAGAAAGTATCATTTGTTCACTTACCAGCTTTTGATGATGCACCTCATATCCTGAGTCATGCCGGAACTCTGCATCCATCTTTACTTCAGATATCTCTTCTGTTTTAACATTGGTTAACCCAGAACCTGCATTGTACCGCAATGACAGCTCATTAATGTCCTTGATTCCATTATGCTCTACTTACTTCCACCATTACAAGAGCAGAAGGCAGCAGTATCATTCACATAGATGAGGTGTGATGCAACATTCACACAAAATGAGGTGTGAAAGGGAGCTGGGAGAGAAGTGAGGTATATCTGATGTTTCATTCCCACTGAGGTGATGGAGAATGAGCTGGTAAAATTTCTCCTCTGTTAACATTCCTTAATCCACTATAGCTATGTTGGTACATGCACCAAAGGCTTTCAGTATGAAATACTGCAGGAACTAAGCTGCGGGGGATTAACAGCAGTCTCCTGAACTAGCTCCAGGGATGACTCGGTAGAAACACCAAGGAAATTTGATGCTTAGACTGCTCAGGAGGAAAAAGATATACCCATGGTGTGAGGTGGGAAACCCCAGCTACCACATTCTCTTGCTTCCAGCAAGTCTGTACCTTATGCACAAAAATACATAAGAGTTATTAAAAATGTTTGTGAAGTTTATATAACTCTTGCTTTTATAGTGTAGACTGTTCAGAATTAATATGATTCAAATTTTGACTTCTGCCTGAGAGACAACTCTGCCTCTTGATTACAGTATAACAAGTAACCCAAGCTTGCAACGATTTTAATCACGGATACCTTGCAGTCCTGTTTTTCCCTTATGGATGCGCAGTGGGGGATGCTGCACTAGCTGTAAAGGCAGCCAGGATTTCCTCTGCTGAGGAGCGCAGCCGACATGTATATATATTAATGTTTTGTCCTGAAAAACTGGCTCTGGCTCATAGAGAACATATGGGTATTCATGTAGCTGTTTGTCTTCCTTCTTGGTGTAACTGATCGAGACTCTTATTTCTTGGAGATACAAACACTGCAGAAGTATGTTATTTACGAAGAAGTACGTTATTTATGAGGAGAAGTTATCACCTCACCCTATATAATGTGATAAGAACAGATGAACTGATTCAGATTCCTTGACTATAACTATTCTAGCATTTTACCCCCTCTATTCCCCCCTCTCTCCAAGCTTTCACTGTGATTCCTAGCATTTTGGGCTGAACTTAAGCCCCAACGTGGGAAATTTAAACATCTTCAAAACTCTCAACACTATGGACTGCTCTTGTTCGCCGCAGCATCTCTGGTCTCTCAGTAATTTTCTGAAGACTTCCAAGTGCCAGTGAGCTCCACAATCTAAAGTAGCACTGAATGAAACAGTCAATCCCCTTTTACTGCTTCTGAATTTGCCAAATTTTTTACATCAAATGCTCATCCATTCTTGTATTGTAGGACAAGAAGAACAGAAGTTCCCCAGAACTTCTCTAGCCTGTACAGACAATCCCACTCTTGGGTTCTGATCCTACTTTTCACAACAAATCATACAAAGGAGAGAACAAGAATAATCTTCATGCAGTAAAGTTTTTATGGGACAGGCTATTTGAGAAAATAATCATAAACTAAAACTCAGGATACTTAGTGTCCCCYCTTTTTCTTTTTTAAGGAACAAAGTATTTAGTGGCTCTCAAATATTTTTAATCAAGCAGCTGATTTTTGATGCCACATTACACATCTAGGTCTGACACAGGTTTATTATGACATTTATATACAAGAGGCTATTTATAAAGGCAAGAACTATAAAGTATGTAAGGAATTGCAGTTTGAAAACAAACCATGATGTTCTGTCAGTGAAATGTAGGAGGAAATGGAGATGAAGGAAATAAAACCCACATGGTGCCTGAAAGGAGGTTTAATTTTCTATCCYTAAAGCAACTATGGTTAGTTTTCCAAAGTAAAATAAGAATACATTTCACTCTTCTTTCTGCATAATCTCAAAATAGCTCCTATAGCTACATCAGCAGGAAGTGAAGAAAGTGAGAACACATATTTGGTGGCACAGAGGCTCGCTTCTTCAAATCCTCTGCCTTTTTGGTGCTACAATTAAGAGGGGAGAAACAATAATGGAATAGAAGCTTTTCACATAGTTGAAATAGTTGGGGGGCAGGAGGGCAAAGGGCTTTCCTATGACTTGGTTCACTGCCCACAGCTGTAACAGCTGATGAGGTGGCTGTTCCCAGCTGCTGGCCACTGTCCACAGTCAGACTTGCGTGGAAGTTCCCTCAAGGCAAGGACTTCAGGAAGTACAAACTTTATTGCTATAGCTAGCACTCTGAATGAAGCTATCAATATTGATTAAAAATATACATGCATATGCGCAATATATTGGTGAAGAATCAACTTGTCTTTTGTTGACAGAAGTCCTGCTTCCCAAATCTATACTAGGTCATTGAAAGAGTTAATAAGGAAATGGGTAAAAGTGATTTAGCTTAGACTGAATGCTGCTTTTCAAAACACTTTCGAGAAGGACCYTCATCAAAGCTCTGGCAGAAGCTAAGATAGCAGGAATTAAGAGGGAAGGTCCTACATGACTTTGCATARCTGATTAAAAGGTAGGAAACAAAGTGTAAATACACAGTTATTTTTCACAATGGAGGAAGGTTACCAGCAGGGTCCAACAAGGATCTGTGCTGTGCTAGTTGTAAAGTGATTTGGATAAGGGAATGAATGGTGCAGTAAAAGTTTATCAACAACAAAAATAATAATAAAAGTGAGGGCTGACAAAGGAAAACCAGCTGCAAAGAACTGCAGAAATTCCGAACGCACAATAAAAAAGAAACGATATTCTATGTTGATATAATGTAAAGTGATGCACACAGGGCAAAATAACCCTAACTATACATACACAACATTGGGCTCTAAATTAGTTCTTTTTTCACCCAGGACAGAGACCTTGGAGTCACTGTGGATAACTCTGTGGGCAGTTGGCTCAGTAGCAGTCAAAAAGGCAAAGAGAAAGTTAGGAATAATTATGAAGGAATAGACAAAACAGAAAACATAATTACATCACTGTATAAATCTATAATGCACCTTCACTTTAAATATGGCTATCAGTTCTGGTCATCCCATCTCCACAGAAAACAGAAGAACTAGAAAAGGTGCAAAGAGGGGAGACAACAATGACCACTGGCATGGAATGGTTTCYGTACAAGGAAGGACTAGACAAAGCAGGAGTCTTCAGACTGGAAAAGAGACAACTAAGGGGGAACACTACAGAGGGCTATACAGCTGTGAAATGACACAGAGAAAATCAACGGGAAATGATTATTCATTATTTCTCCTAACAAAGTGCAGAACACCAACACAATTAGGACACAGCAGATTGGAAACTAACAAAAGGAAGTATACACACATGTGTGTGTGTATATATATATATATATATGTATATATGCATATATATGTATTTGGAACAATGCGAAATTGGACTGTGGAACTCACTGACACCAATTACAAGCATATTCAAAATGCAAATGAACAAGTGCAAAGAAAGGTTGATCCGTGGTTTCTAAACACAATGATGAAGATACAGTTTCCAGTTCTGGAAGTCTATCAAATGCCCATTGCCAAAAGCCCAGCGGATGTGCCAGCAGCACAGGCAGAGTTGAAATCTGCAAGAATCCCTCACGCACCATGGCTAGAGAGAGGACACTGCACTTGGGGACTTCTGTTCTTTGCTCTAGCTGCTCTGAGAGAAAAGACAGGTTAGCTTAGACTGCAGGTCTTTGAAAACTGCAGTTAGGAGGAGTCAAACACCACAGGCAGGAATTACAGCAGSTTTTCAGCTGGCAGAATGAAGGGCAGCAGCCCTCACCTCAGGCAATGACAGAGGGTGGGAAGTTTATCAGTAGGCTCAGCTATAAATGGAGAAAAGACATGATCAAACTCTCAGGCTTTGCTAAGCCCCATTTCTCTGACTGGCTGTTGCCCTTTCTCCTTCCATTCCCATTTTACAGTAACATGGGAGCCCTACTTCCAGRGTACGGCAGGTTGACCAATATTGCTAGACCAAGCAGAAAATCTCTGCTTTGGGCCAACGTGATCAAGGTCTGGGGGTCTACTTGGCCTTATTCACCAACCCCCGAACTGCCATGAGATCTGGACAGGGAATAGGGCCKGCTGTTAGGCAGTTAATACTGTTTGGCTGCCTAAAACTTGTGCATAGTATCTAGTAAAGGAAAAAGGTCAAGAATAGAGAGAGAGATGAAACTTCTATTGCACTAACAAATGCAACCGTAATTTTTCTTTCCTCCTTTCCCCCTTAAAATGAAGAAAAAGACAACTAAAAGTATGATTAGGGTAAACTAGTGGTCTTCTGCAAATAATTAATTATATGATAAGAGACTCATGACTCTGTACCGAAATCAAGTACTCAATATGACACAGCTATATACAGGGTTATAAACTGCTTTTCCATAATATTGCTTTATAGAAGACTTGCTATTTAACTTCCCTCTGTTTCCATTCATTTATCTTCTTGTCCTGGTGAATACATATTTAGAGATTTAGGTGCTCTAATCAAAGATTTATTTTTTAAAGGTAGTAACTAAAGAAGGAAAAAAGTTAAGGCTGTTTTGAATAGCGTTATCAAAGGGGTGTGACGCAGGTAAAAGCAAAAAACTAAGTGCTGAGTAATACTGCTTTACCCTTGCACTGAAGAAAAGACTATAAAAAAGAATTAGCTACATGACAAGGTCCTTAATTCTGACCCAGAATAAATGATGCTTTTTTCAATACCAAGTCTAAAATATACAACCCAAACACAAAAGTCAATGTAAAGGAAGAAAAATGAGTAACAGTCTGATGACAAATTCACAAATAATCATAGTTATTAACGATTTTTTTCTAAAATGCACAATATCTTTAGGGACTGGTACTCCTAATTACTTCAATTTAAAAATGTTACAGTTCAGCTGGTATATAAATTAATTTGTATCTCCTTTGCAAAACTAACAAATCTACTTAGCCATCAYGCTTAAGAGCATCCAAAAAAATCCAATGAGCTAGTTAAAATTATTACACTTTGATAAAATAAAGCATTTATTAACCAACAATAGATTTGCCTGCTTGCTTTATATGTATCAGCAAATAAGATTCAACTGTTTTTTTCTTGCTTTGCTCTTAAATACTTAAGGTTGTTGAATGACGGCCTTTTAATTATATTGCTGTTAATCAGCAATATTAGCTACTTTTATATACATATATAGTCCAAATATCAGAAAGAACAGAGTATGTAAACTTAACTGTTCCTTGCCCTTGAAGGAAAAAAAAGATCCATAGGGAGTTAAAAACCACTCATACGAAATAAAAACAAAACAGTGGCTTTGAGGAACATTTTACTCTCACACAGATGAGCTTTTGTGTTTGTAAAAATATACATTTAGGCTTTAAGAAGAATGAGAATAAAGATGATGCAATGAAATCTACCAAGTAACTAGCTGTACATAATCTATTACACTGTTTATAATTGCTTCTTCTACTAGTTAAATGGCCTTAGAAGATTTGTGATTTTGTTTTGCAGAGATCTGAAATAATATACACATGCCTGTGGTCTTCCAGGTTCTTTTAGACTTAAAAMTCAAGTGAAGTATGATTAAAACTACCCAATTGGGTGGTCTCTGCATACAGAAACACAGAAAGTTTTAGCACATCCAAAAATCATTTGAACAAAAGATATAAGAACCAAATTAATGAAAACATTTAATCTCACATCCATGATTTGGACTCGACTTATTTCAAGACTAGAAAAGATTTGTGGAATTTGGGTCTGTTGTAGAAAATATGTTCTATAGTTTTAGTACACAGCTTTATCTAGGTAAAGATTCATCTGAAAAAAGGATGGATAGAAATGCATTTAACATTCAAAACAACTACCTGGGAAGTAGAGAGCCACCAGTTCTTACTGGAAGTTCAGCTATTATTTGCTCTCTGACTTGGTGCAAATTACTTTAGCTGTTTCCCTTTCCTCATGTACAAAGCAAAGACAATATACTAACTTTTGTAAAGATATTATAAGTATCTCTGAGGAACAAGCATTTAAAGACTGGGTGGAACAGAATTCCCTGGTCTCTCCCRGTTAAAATGGTGGTGTACTTTTACTCCACAGATGATGACAGTGCTCTCAGATTGGAGAAAGAAGTGACAGAGCGCAAAAATAATTTTTATTTGTTTTTTAAAAAGTTCTTACTGGAACTTAATATGAAAAAATTCTTTCCCAGAAGACCAAAGGTATTTTACGTGTGTGTAAAAATGGATAACRAAAAAGTGAAATTAGGTCATCTCTTTCCGGCATTTGTCAGTGCAGATGCTGTGCTTTTGCATATATAATTGCACTTGCAGTTGATAGTTATCTGATGCAAAAACCCAACCCATTAATAACTTTAATTTGYTGGCTGCAGACAATTGGCTTAAGTCAACTGCATTGAACTAACATCACTAAGACAGGAAAAGAGTATCATTTCTGTCAAGAAAATCRTAATTCACTAAGCTGCTCTATGCCCTCACCTCACACAGGTTGCAGAATATGTGCTTATCATTCTGCAGAACATCTGCAACCACATAACCTCCCCCCCCCCAGCCTTCTATATAACGTAACAGAATTAAGATGGCCATGTCATGGGCAGAGGGGCCAAAGACACGGACGCGGTTAAATGTGCAGTTGGGAGAAAGTGAAAAAACAAAACAACTCCCAACCCTGCTACATGGAAGAAAACGACACAGTTAATACCATATCTTTGCATGGATATATTGGATTGCAGACATACTTTTGGCGATATAGTTGAAACTGTGKGACAGATGAGAATAAGGCCTAATCCGAACTGAGCACTGGTTCTTTTCTTTAGCACCTTGAATTTCAGAAGCTCTGCTGATATTAAGCAACATCATTCAGATGGCAGGTATTCTAATTTTTATTCGATTTCCATGGATCAGACTTGCTGACTTAACATGAGTAAAAAGGATCATGCTTATGAGCACCCAGGCATGTTTTTATACTATGTGCACAAAAAAGTTACTAAAAAATGCATAACCAAAATTTGGCCACAAGAAATTAAATTCTCATAATAAAAAAGTGACCTCTGGGCTCTCATGGAGTAGGAAACACTATTGAGAGATTCTTATTGTTACWTTATCAACTAAAGAGGTATTCTTTCCATTTGAAGCTCTTCCTATGGAAGTAGGTAGCAATTTATAAATGGCAAGAAATATGCAATAACCTCTTATTGTTTGGTCTAGTATTTTAAAATATAGACCACTGATGATTGTCTAGTGCATCTGTATGTTTTCCATTCCTTTGACCTTTTTATTATCTGTTTACTTCCTTCTCGGGAAAGAAACTCAAGCATAATTCTCTCTTGTTCTTCCACTTGTGAATTAACGAGGGAAGGGCAGTGAAAAGAAGCCTGCTGCTTCAGCACAAATACCAGTATGAATCACTCAGATGTTTCATTTATACTAGGAAATAGGGATTTATCTTCCTGACATTACTCTCCTCCTACGACTGACGTATTTCAGACTCAAATTCAAGCTTCAATTGCTGCCAGCCAATGTGAAGCACTGCAGAGGCAGAGATTAAGACAACTGGCTTGATTTTTACTAAATGCTTTAAACTTCGTCCTTACTCATAAACCTCCCTGATCTATGGACTGGACAACTCCTCAAATTTAAATTTCTTCATTTTTCTCATACGCTTTTTTTTTTTTTTTTTTGAAGAGAGAGAGAAAGAGAATGATGCAGTGAGGTAACAAGATCTCATATAAAACTTACTGTAAGAGGTAGAAACAACAAGGTATTTGTACTTCTCTGCTCTACTGTAACCAAATTCTTTCTCTTGTGGGAAAGGGAGCTGCATGACTATGATCTTTTTAAAGAAAATCTTAATGATCATCGTAAGAATGTCGTATGGGTGAAAAAGTGGTAAAAAAAAGAAAACGGAAAAAAAGGGAAAAAGGCACGTGTTTGTAGGTGCACGTCAGTCATTAAAGAGAAGATTTTCCTCAAGAATTTAAAAACTCCTGCTACAAAACGGTGACTTCTTGTTAACACCAGACTTAAGACTGTTGCAGGCTGACATAATACCAGTATTTTTACCCTGAAGAAGCAGATCACCACCTTGTTCATTTGAGCAAAACAAGCTGGAGAAGAAACTGAGAAGTGAAGACTATGGAAAGGACAAACCTTTCAGAAAATCAACTGGAATCCAGGCAATTAAAACAAAACAAAAAAGTTACAAGCAGCAGCACATATTTTATCTGCYTCTAGGTCCCTTGTCAATACTGCTTCATTCTAGAATAATATCCTCCTATTTTGAAACGTTTTCTTTTCAAACTGTAAAAAATGATTATTCCAAAAGGATAGTAACTGCAAAAAAGTATCTCTCTTCCTTCTTTAACCTCTATTATAATTTCTTTTAAAATTTATAATTAACAAGTAAAACAATTCTAAAATATAGTTATTTCTAAATTGACAGGATCCCTTTTGTACTTTACACTCCATTTAATTAACCAGCTATTTTGCTTTCCAGAATTCCTAGTTTAYGACAGATATTCAGACTGCTATCAGTTTTCCCATAAACTGAAATTCTAATGCAGTTCAATTGTTTTTAAAGGATGATGAAAAATCAGGTGGGCATTTATTGCCATAACTTGTATTTGGTAAGGATAAATTTGGCAAAGTCTGAGCACGGTGTTTAAAGGTGTGAGGATGAAGATCTACTAGACCTACAAAAATGAAAGATATCCCACTCATCCCGGAAAAGATGTTTGAGAAGCTTTTTCAARAACAGTAAAGAAAAAAAAAATGTTTTGCTTACTGTTACAATACATTTAGCACTACTTTAAGGTGGCACAATCCCTATTTTGCATGTACATATAAGATTTTCTGTGTTGTCAAATTAGGAATGGGGGCACAGCRGTGACAGCTTTTAATTTGTCCACTGAAGTGACTACCCTTCTTCATGAAGAATGCAGTTTGCATCCCTGTCAGTCTGGAGGGATTCTCCCCACGTGTCAAAAGCAGAAGAAGGGCCTTTGTGCCATTTAAATTCTCTGCCAAAAAGCCACAAACACTGCAAAGGTCACTGGACGGTACTACTCCTGAACTGGAGCAGAAAACTGAGGAAGTATCTCCTGTTGTTTTTACAGTGTAAATTAACCTTTATCTGTTGGAAATGTCCCCAAAGGTCACATATTAAACCATTTTTACCTTTCCTTAATAGTTTATTGTAATATATTCACRAAGATTACTCATGACCTATGCTAGTCATACTTTTGGCACTCTTTATAGTGTCCCTGACCAATGAAGAGCTCTGATACAACAGACCAAAATCTATCCTTTTTTTTCTGACTATAGAATGCAGTAATACTAGAAAAGCTTTTTTCTAGATAAGTAATGCCAGCCATTTCCCTCACCTGGTYGGAGGAAGAAGGAATCTTTAGGAATAAACACAGGCCTTTTAATAGGAGTTTTTTTCATGAAGATTGAATTAAAAAGATTAATGATTGCAAACTGACATATGACGAGAAAATTATCAGACTGAACTGACATTACAAAATTATGATTAAATGAGTTTCCTACTTATATGTTTTACATATATATTTCATTTGTGGTGACATTTCTACTGTTCCTGGGGAAGAAACCTAATCCAGATGACAGAAATAATCCAGTGTTACAAGAATATTCTCTGATCCTACTATTTTTGGCACTAAATYGTAAATCTAGATCTGCCCAAGTTTCCAGGCTATCTTCACAGAATGAATCAAGGCTTTAAACTCATGTAAAGATTTCAGACTCCTAGAATAATGCTAGTAACATATTATCTGGTCAGTCTTGATCTATATCCCAATTGGTACAACATGTTTTACTTCCCCTTGTAGTATTTTCAGTACTTCAGTTAATACTGGTGAGTTACGTGAAAGGTTTAAACATAGTAGGAGGGCATAGCCCATCGTGTTTTCTGACAGAAGTTTGAAAGACAAGATGAGAAGAAAAAGAGAAAAGACTGATCAAGTTTTATTGGACGTAGAAAAAAAAAAGAGATGGTACGACACTGAAATAATTCTGACTCCAAAATAAACTGATCTAATGTTATTATATGTTAGAGAGTAATCACTTCTTAAAATTAAGGTTGTTGCTCTCAATGGAACCAGCCAGTTCTAGATATTCCTAAACAGAGGTGAGGGAAAAACAGTCTGAAAAGAA
>NW_028185406.1:1046652-1077670 GCF_003343005.1 Rhea americana | reverse complement strand
AAAAAAAAAAGCAAAGAAACCAGAAAAAAAAAAAAGGGCGATTTTTTGCTTTGGAAAGTTGGGCCAAATGGAGTATTGAAAGAGAGATCCTGTCCTTGAATACCTCCAACAATTGGATTTGCCTCACTTTTTCTAAGTGATTGCAGCTTAATCCAAGCCAGTCATCTACTGTTCCTCTGCCATCTATGGGGAGACACAGGTACCTGCACAGGGGGGCAAATAATCAGCACTATGTTAGGATGGGTTGAATAACTGTCTGGAAGTTTCTGTATAACCACTGAATTCAGAGGGAGAACATTTTTGCTACAAGGGATGATGAGTTGATTCTGGGTCTCTGGGTCCCACTCTCTTCTGCAAGTACGTGTACTGAACGCCCTTGATAGAGACAGCGCACACGGGTTTGGCAGGGTTTTGTAGGGGAACTCTTCCGGAAGTATCAGCTTCTAGTTCAYGACATAGCATTACATTTTAACAGAGGGTTATACCAAAGAAAAGGTGATCATTTCAGCTCAAGCAGATCACARGCATGCTGGGAAAACACAGGTTAGATAAAAGCCATGCAAGTTATATACCTGGTCGTGTGGTGAGTCCTCTGTCTGCAGCTGGGCGGGCATCAACTGGCTCAACTGGGCAYGTGCAACAAAGGAAAAAAAAGCAAACAAAAAATAAACAATTCCCCCCAAAATGAGAGAGTCAACTGCTATTCTGTTGGTACAGTGCAGGAGACATATACTGCATAAACAAAGTTATAAAAAGCAACAGCTTGAAGATATCTGCCTTCAGTTAATTCTGGAAATAAAAGGAAGGGATGGGCAAAACTTCAAAAGGAAAGTTTCACAGCTGATACATCAATTTTGTATCGTATTCTAATTCCTGTTTAAACTATCGAGATCAAAGAATTTCTGTCTATAGAGTGAACTTACACTCATTACATGCAAACCTATTCCAGCCTTCTGATTAGAACTGGCAGCAAGAACTGACATGATGAGTTCTTGTAGCAAATCTTGATCAGTGTTGACTTATAAACCCAGTAAAGCTTGACTTCCTTGCAATAGAGATTTTTTCAAACACTAGCTGTAAGACTTGAAAGATGTACAGCACATTTAAAAAATACGATCAGTACTGCATTCCAGTATGCTCTGATTTGTAGAGTAAATTCATCTTCCCATTTTTGAAAGAGGAGCAAARGAGAAATAAAACTTTCCAGTCCAATTGGATGTCATATATAGTTTTAAAACCCTTGTATTACCATACAAAGACCTTACTAGCTTAAAATATTCAGTCTTTCTCCTTCTTTTTCCCCTGCTTCTCTTTTGCTCCAGTGTTTTTGTCTATTTTATTTACTCTTTGCTAAGTGTCAGTGTCAGAAAAATGAATTTTGGTAAATAAAATTATTATGTCATAGCTCAGAATTATGGAATTTTTAGATAAGGTACTCTCGCTCATTTGAATTTCTAGATTCAAACATAAACCATCTAAATCAGCAGTAGGTGAGCCACAGTCACATAGAAAATTGACAAAAATCACAATTTTCACAAAGAAAACTGCATTTTGTATCAGAAAATCACGCTAACCTGATGATTACTGCTGACTGATGCAAGGGKCCTCACTATCTCCTTAGGAAGCCTGTGTCACTTTCTTGGTCTTCCTATGGTTCTGGCAAACAACCTGCTATGCATATAAGTGAGAGTCTATGTCGCACCTGATCCTTTGTACCCAGAAGCTGACTGTAATAGCTCCTGCCTCAGAGAGAAAGCACCACGCCAGCTTTATAGCAGCTATAGATTAAAGGCACATCCATGAGTCTGGCTTGCTTGTGTTTCCAGAAGTGCATTTTCACAGAGCTTGCTGGCCTGGTGCTGCAGAGACAACCCATCAAACCACTTTCCTTCACGGCAGTTCACAGTGGCACTAGCCGACCATGTAATTGCTTTCCTTATGCAGTGCTATACAAAACCCAATTTCCATCCTTAACTAAAAACTACAGTTTCAATTTTTTTTTTAAAGTCTTCCACTAGGTTTCCCAAAATTATCAGCACCAACCTTTAGATAGGTCAGCAGTAATTTTCAGTGAAAAGAACTGAAGAGAACAACAAACAAGCACCAAAACCCCCTAAACCACCCTTCTGTTCTGCYCCTGCAGCATCCTTCTCTGTCACCCCCATGCTACCTATTTCCTAGACCACTGAAGGGTTTTATATCCTTCTTGCTAGCATTTTGTAACCCTGTCGTAGTCAGGGAGGCATGCAGAGGATTACACCAAAGGCTACAGAGAACTGAGAACAGCTTATGAGTAGCAAGAAGAACAGGCGCAGCTGAAGGGAGAAAAAGCTGAGGGAAATTTCTGTTATACAGCATGGCCCTGACCTAGGGCTAACGCACTCTTCATAGACTTAGGTGAAAGCATTAATAATGAGTAATTATTTCTGTCACGTACAGTTTTAAAAGTGCTTCACAGGAGGAAGGCAAACATCAATGGCACATTTCATAACTGGGAGAAGGAAACAAAAGTGGTGTGATCTGCTCAAGGTCACACACCAGTTGCAGGATAAAAAGTGGGAACAAAAGCTTAGAGCCATGGATTTTCAAACCAAGTAGCGATTCTGGGTATCTCAGTGCAGCATGCCATGGACGGCATGATATAAAGGAGGCCTGATTTCTAGAGAGTGCTGAGCAGCCACTTTTTGAACTTCAGTTTCATTTTAAAAYCTGCTTGCTCTTGTCCCTGTATTGATGTACACACAAATAAGGGTTAACTCTGAAAATCTTGTTGGTGGCCTTCCTCACTGCCTTGCTCACTGGACCACATTGCCTCAYAACAGTGACATAGAAGGGAGAAGTTTAAATCTCTTGTAGCATTTATGAATAAGTAAAACTCAAAAAAGATGTAACTGCATTCATTTCGATGCTCCAAAATCATCATATTTCTCTTGAACATATTTCCATCTGTAAGCAAGTAGGCACAAAYGAGCATGTACACAGAATTAAGATTGCAAATCTATTTTCCACATAGCCTCATGAAATAAAATTGGTATATACCTGCTTTTTCCATGTCACAACTATGCAGGCTTCATGCAGTGTATACATCCTATCTCCTATCTTATGCTAAATACATCTCAGGATGTAAAAAGAGGAATGTGGATGTGCATGAATGCTTTTCTTCTCAAAGATAAAAAACTGGAAGCCAAAAGCTCAAAAACAGATATAAACAAACAGGTAAAGATAACCAAATGATGTTCACCTGACCAAGGAGAGCGTTGAAGGAAATAGCTTGCCACATCATAATGGCAGCACTGCACATTCATGAAAATTTTATTTTTGAAAAAAATAAATACTTTGTCACAAAGGCTAACTCTGTCTGCAGGGTAGAATATATAGGGTAAATCACTAAATTCAGGCAAACCATTGGCAAAATTCCCAGGGACTTCTGCAGTGTCAGGGTTTCCCTGCTGGAGCTTCAACTGCTCAGCAGATTCCCCAGGTATCAGGCCCTTCACTTTGAACCTGTTGTGATTTTCTTGACGGTGCTGAGCATCCTCTACTCTCACTCACATAAAYGGGAGCCGAGATCCTCAGTTCTTTGAACTTTACTGGCATGTTCAGCATCTTACAGCAGAGAGAGATGCTGACGATCACTAATGCCGCAACAATTAGTCACTGAATAGTATGATTGTTGAACTTGCACCTTTTTGACTGTTACTTACAAGTAAGAAACCATAATGACTTGCTCAGTACTGCATAGGATAAAAAAACCCCTGCCCACATAAGGGGAATTTACAGCACGAAAAATAGACTATGCAAAGAGACCCTAAGGGAAAGGGGCAGGAAGGGAGAAAAAGAAAGAAAAAAATATGTCAATTTATTATTTTCTTCTTCCTCCTTTTTARAACGTATTGTAACAAGAGAGACAGCAATTTTTGGAAGCAATTTAAATGAAGCCTAGGGTTAGATTACGGCCACGGAAAAAAACAGGCATGGGAATAGAAGACAAAGGCTTAGTCCTGAGTTTCTGAAATAAAGAGCTTGGACATACATAGAAAGAAAAAGATGAGGCTGTAAAATTCCCCTTTGATACTATGGTTAAAGGTAACAATAGGGAAGATACCTAAAGAGAGAAAGTAAGTATTGTRGATACAACTATATTAACAACACTTACAAATGTTATTTATGACTGTGGTTTGGACAGATGACAATAGAAACAGTGTAGAAACACGGAAGACTTGAAGAGGTCTGTGTCACCAAATAATTTATATTCTAACTGCACAGGACTTGAAAATTAATAGTGACTAGCCTCTGATGGATCTATTTGCCTGAAGTAACTTCATGGCAAAAATAATCCTGATTTTTTATATACATACACACACACATACAAACATTTATATAAATCCTTTAAGGCTCCATGACCAGTTATAAAATGTCCACACAGTAAACATTAAGAAGGGCTGCAATAAATAATGTAATGCATACAAATAAACAAGGATTCACAATTAAACAGTATGCTGTCCAAGGCAGAAGAGCTTTTGTTTCTTATTTTCTATTGTACTTTCTAAAAGGACAACCACACTCCCATACTTGCTATGGGAGTTCAGTGTCACGTTAAAGTATGAACCTTTCACTATCAAATTCTGGGTGTAGTTTAATTTCTCAAAGAAAAAAACAGGCTTGTGTATTGTGTGTATGTCTGGATGGATCTGTCCATCTAATAATAACTTCTGAACTTAGTGACTAAAATCAGTAAATTTTGAAAGTTGAAAGGATAAACTTCAAAGTCCTCCACTATAGATCCCCCATAAAGAAACAGAAGTAGATTTTAGAATAGGATTCTTTAGAAAGAAACAGAAATAGAATAGGGTAAAGAAATAGATCCCCTGTAGGCCCCACCTATGGTAAATGCTGCAGAGAGCCATATGGAAGGATTCCTGCAGGAGAGACACCACCAAAGGGACTGTGGCCTGCTCCTGGCAGAATGCCTTGACACTTAATAGCCAGCCATAGCTGAATGCCCAGGAAACTGAAATTCAGCCTGCCAGCCCGATCAGCAGCTTGTACTGCTCGCTAGTATCTGATGCAAGCTAGTTAGCTGCTCTCGAACTCTCAGTGCATCACTTTGGCTGTGGCTGGGCTCCAAATACATCTCRGTCCGTGTCACCATCTACCTCCTTCCAGTTCGTGCTGCTGGCCAGTCTTCCAAGTTTGCTCCACTTTGCTCTTTCTGTTGGGCCCTACCTGCAGTCCCTCACTCTACGGCTGTTTCATTTTGGCCCCACTTCTCCTTAGTCTCTCATCTTCTCCTAAGATTTTGTACACACTCGTTTCACTGATTTGTTGACCCCTGATTAGGTCTCTAGCCATTTCTTTAGCCTATCCCAGGCTTCTCTGACCTCTGGGTATGGCTCAGCTCAATCACAGAACTGGTCTTTACTCCACTGACTTCACCCAGGACCAACATGGGGCCTGACAAGTTCACGGCCACATCTATATCCATGTCCCACGTTTTGTCTCCCAAGCGCCCAGCTCCCATAGTCATTCAACTCTCTGTCAAAGTGAGACTAAAAGGGAGTACTAAGTCATGGAGAATGGCCTAGTGTGCTCAAAATTCATTCTGACAGCAGGTATAACCTAAGCCAGTAGTTTCAAAAGATTTCTGGAAGGCGTTAACATCTGTGCTCTTCTGTTCCACAAGGCACTTGATTTGCAAAACAGAAATTTKCATGAAACAAGACTTCTGTACCTCCAGCCTTTGTGAAACTACCCCTTCTTTCTTACAATAAACCTCCATTTTTGTGATTACCTTATCAGTAATGATGGTGGAGTTGAACTGATACAGGAAAGCAAACACAAGAGATGACTGAAGTCCCTGATTAGTTGGCTCAGGCATCTAAGTGAACTACCAATTCCAGATTATATATAATTTATTAAAATATCATGCAATCTCTTCAGTTAATTATTCTATAAGCAATGCAAAATATTCCTTAGGACAAAAGTTTTCACTACCCAGTTGCAGTGCAGGTATGTAAGAAGAACATATCTGCAGCACAACTCCAGGCAACAACAAAAATAAACACAGCTCATATGCTGGGATTGTACTGGCTCTGTAATCCTTTTCATGCCAGCAGTTAARCTCTTTCTTAATTAACACTCATTCTACATTTGCACAAATCTACCAACCTATCTCCCTTAACTCATCACCATGTATTTTACAGGACTCTCACCCATATTTGTTAGAATTTATTTTGCTTTGTTTCTAAAGAGAAGTAAGTTCAATACTGAAATTTATTATGTATCTAAATTCAAAATTTTAGTCTGGTCTGTTTAATTAAAGAAATACAGCAGATGTGGCAGACCAGTTCTAAACTTACATTCGAGACCTCTATCCTGCTTATATCAGAAAGATGACAGTTTTCAGTGAACTCAGTGAAAAAGGAATCGTAATAGTCAATTTAGAATAATCTGGAGTTTCTACCCCGACTGTACATACCTTCATTTTCAGTATTGGCTGGAACAGAATCAACACCAAAGGGATGCCATGGCTGAAGGTCATCTAGGCTGAACTCTCCATCCACTGGAAGAAGCTCAACTGTGGTCTTAGTTTCAGTTAATGAAGGCATGAGAGCATCATTTCCATAGCTGATTCTGGGTTCACTGATCATATTGGCCAAAACATCATCAGAGTAGTTTTGTTCTTTTTGAAGCAATTCATCTGCAAGAAAATGAACACAGAAACTAACTAAAATAGCTTATGGTTTTGAGGACCCCTTTCCAGTGCTATGATAGAAGAAATTTACCATTAMGACATTCTATTTTTATGAGAAAGAAAAATGTGAAGGCTTAGGATAGTCAAAATTCTGTGATGAGCACTACTGTTAAAGCAGTAAAGCATTTTTTTTGAAATATCAACCAGAAATATTCAATACTGTTTTCTACCCACATATCACCACAGCTTACAGGTCTTTGCTTTATGAGTCCCTAGAGCTTTCACAACCACTTTTAAAAGAAGCACAAATCAATTCCCAACATATTGCTGTACGTCAATATGCAAGAAACCCACGGGAAGGAGTGTCTTTATTCTTTTCTGTTCCTCTTAAATACTGAATATCATAGCTCATCATTGCTCTTTAATACTAAGTCACCATGGCACTTACTGGATGAAAATGGGCTTACTATAACAAACAGAATTTGAAGAAACATTTGCTCTCTTAATATATATACCTTAGCTGAAAATACTGAAGCAGTTGTTTTCCAACAATCTTAGGCAATAAACATCTATGATATAAATATGTAGTATCAACCTAAATTCAGGTTTGTACAACAGGCTGAATGTAACAGCTAGATAAAATATTACATTAAATTCTCTGCAAAGCATTTTGCAAGCAACCAGGACCTAAAGCTGTGCAATATTACATAGGATTTCTTTTCTTTCTTTCTTTTTTTTTTCCTTGCATTAGAACAAGGCATTTTTTCAGCTTCATCAGGTATGTGGGACATACTGCCCAATTCAGTGTCAAAAACAATCTAGGAGATTGTGTGCTTCATTATTGCAACTCCTCACAATGAAGTTCCTCCACTCTTGAGCTGCCTCTTTGCTGATATTTTTCCTTGGTACAGACAATGCATTATCTGCATGTAACTTTGAGYGAACTTGGCACACCAGGGTACCTTCAAGCAAGCAAGCAATTGCAATGAGGAAGCTAGCAAAAAATGGCTAATAATGTGGCAAGGTACTTAGTGCTCAGGCTTCACAGTGCTCTGTAGAGTGCTACAGTGAGCCTAGACTCGAGCCTGTAAAGATTATGCTACTGAGTGCAACTGCTTGCACACCCACAAGTGTGTGYGCAAGCACATACCAGCCAATGACACAAAAGCTTTCATTCTTCAGTTTTCTTCAGCCAGAAAAATGGCTTCTTTTTTCATTTCATTAATGACCTACTAACTGTCACTGCATCATACTTCCATCTGAAACCTGCAGCAATTTAGGGTCAGGAAACCTCACGCTGCTGCTAAGCCTTTCGTGCCACTCTGTAGGAGCTCTGTTATTTCCCTATATYAGCTGTGAGAAACAATCTGTTTCCAAACCTACCAGCTTTGGCGTTTCCTAGTTCCTGTGAAGGGTAGTTCTTACTTCAAGGATAGAGAGGTCCAGTCCCACCAAAACCTTCTAACCTTCAGTAACATCTTTGAGTCTCATTTCCCTCCTGAGCTTCCTAYGGCAGCGCACACACTAACACCCAACCCAACACTATGGCAAAGCACTGTTAAAGTACCTGACACCTGTGCAGTGGCCCTCAGAGAGGATCCTCCCAACTCAGAAACACTAGAGCTGGCTCTGCTTCARTGCCTTCATCAATGAGGCTGAAATACAGCTCTGCTCTGAAATAGGTCTCTTAAAGATCATCTCCCAGTGAGGTAAGTTAACATGGCTCCATACTGCCCTACTACTACACTGAAGCCAGGACATCAAAACCAAACAAAAAATTACTACTCCAGTCCTGAGGCCAGTACGATATAAAGGTCTTCAACCTTGTCAAATGACATCTAAAACCAGCCTTTCCTGTTTAAACAGTACTTGCATTAGTAGACAGTAAGCCAATTTCACTGTTAATATGTATAGAAAAGTCAATTCTGCTGTTTAATTTGTTCATTAAAATGACTTATTGAGACAGCATAGAAAGCCTATGTAACACTGAATTGTTTTTCCCTTTGTGTTCATTTTATTGAAAATTGTATTATAAGATACATAATAAATCTTTACCACGGGAGGCAAGTTCAATTTTTTTTCTCCCCAGCACACTTTCATTAATCCTTTATCAAATTAAAGCGTCTCCTTACAAGCAGAGGAGAGAGACAGCCAAAGCAACTCAATATTCTGAACAGACATTGTATCACATTACAGATGTTAATTCTTATTAGGTATGGAAGACAAGACTTCACAAAAAGAAGCTGAGTATTAGTGGCCTGAGTAAGAAGACTGGTTTCTGAAGTGCCTGCTGCCTAGCAAGTAGTCACAGATGATACCATCAAAAAAAATTTTTTTGATAAAAATCTGAATACATTATGATAAAAGGTCACTATAAATCACAGGAAAGTGATTGCCACAGAACCACTAAGCATCTTGATACCTGCAAGGCTTTCTGACAGAGGAACCAGAAGGGTTTTAGGATGCAATTCCCCTCTTCCCTGCTATCCCTCCTGGTCCCTGGGGACTGTGTGGTGGTCTGTAGCAAACTGCATTGGCTGTGGCACGGAGCTGTGCTGAGGATGCCATACCCTTGTGTCGATCACTCCCCCACCACTGCCAGGGTTTCCCTGCCCACCCTCACCCTGTTTGTCATGCATAGYGTTACCTGAGGGATGGCTCCAACCCCTTGGAAAGGGCCAAGCGCTGCTGCGTAAGGACGGAGGAAGAAAGGGTCCGTCCTCCCGAGGGTGAGGAGAGCCTGGGGCCGGCACGGCGCCGGGGAGAAAAGCAAGTGCCGTGGGGAGCAAGGTGAAAGCAGCATGAGGCAGGCATGACTGAGCCCACCAGGCTGACAGAGAGGGGCACAAGACTAACATCACGGTGCCGTGGCTATATCAAAATTACTAAATGCCGTGGAGGACGCGTACACAGAGATGCTCGATACCACCAAACAGAGGATGCTGCCACCAGGACTCGCGGGTCCCTTTGTTTCCCTGCTCAGCTGCTGTGCACAACACCGACATTAACTGACCCGCACAATAGCTCGAGCGAGGCAGGCACGTATTACAATGAGCAGATTATGATCGCATCCATTTACAGCAGGGAAACAATGGCCAAAGTGAATCAGCCCATCTGACGTGATGAATCAGAAACTGAACTGTAGTGAGACATTACAAGCTCCTAGCTGACAAACTGGGCTCAAGCCCATCAGATCAAGGCATCTGTGTCTGCACCAAGCAAACGATTTGCAAATAATTGGTCTAATCTGAGAACTGCTTAAAAAGTCTGCTCTAGGGTTGCTGGTTATTGATACGAGCTGGCAAATTCCAAGACCAATTTTTCAAGGTAGATTTTGTCAGAGTTCCGTTAGCTACTTGAATCATCAGTTACACTAATGGAAAGCCATAAAACCTCATCGTACTCATCAATCGAGTATTCCCTCCACTTATCAGAATGKCCAATTCAATCCCCTCACTCTGCAAAAGACAATTCTCTAAATAGGCAAGAAGTACAGCTGGAGCCTGGCATGTGAATTCAGAACTATTTCAGGGGTTTTCTTTGTGYGGTGAATGTCTTCATTATAATGGGCTGAAAATAGATAGATTCTAGGCTGCTCTTCAAAATTTCATCTCATACCAAAACAATGGGCCAAAAACCCTCCAACAATTTTCCCATAATAGACTTGCTCCTCTGTTGTTGTTGTTGCTTGGCTCATTATCTCCTTGTAACATGCTCCAAGTGCTGCCATCAAGAAGAATAAGGAGGATGTTTAAACTTCYTGTCATTTTGAGAGCGTGAGTTCAAAAGTAAGCATGACCTTGGGAACAATGTACATTCAGTTTGGACCACAGATCTCTCAGCAGCTCTGAATTTGGTGTGTGGATGCACAGTTACCTTACACACAGGACAACCTCCCCATCCCAGCTTGCAACAAGTCCTCCTTTAGGCACCCAAACCCTTTAGTTCTCAGGACAAGAAGCTCAATCCTAGGATTTTACTAAAATATTTCTCAGATTTATCATGATCATCATTTCCAAGGAATTTTCACTCATCTTTTGTCTCACTGYGGGCATTTCCCCACAGTTTATCACTACTGAACAAAACACAGAAATATTGAAGTGAAATAGGTCTGGGAAAGCAGACAGAAGAGTAATACCACTACAAACACCTTTCAGACTACTATGATGCAGAAAGCAAAGGAGGAGCAGAGGAAGAAAAGGAAAATCTGCTACAAAAGCTTCTGGTGGACCTTTGATTGTTAAGAGCGGTTCATCTACGGTACCCCCGGCCCATGGGCATTATGACAAATATTCACTATTCAAAGTGACAGTGTCTTAGAATGGCAAAAACTATGTTATTTTGTAACTAACTATCTGCTTTATATTGGCATACAACATTGGCATGCTTACCCCAATACTTAATTGACACAGCTATAATGGCAGAAGTTTAATATAGAACAGCYTTACTTGCTGCTCTGGAATGCCAGCAATCCATTAGCTATCTTTCAAAACATCATTTTTATTTAGTGTAGTAGCTTGTTATCWAAAACTTCCAAAACTAATTATAATATCTAAGTTTAGAAGCTTGTTGTGTTTTCTTTCTAAGGAGCCTATCTACCAGATGAAACACTCTGCTATCTGCTATTGCCTGTGCAGGATTTTTGAATTTACTTAAAAAAMCTTACAATTAGGAGTTGTAATTTTTAAAAGTTCTATAAATCAATGGCATATTTTTCTTTAATTTAAAGATCTTATACACAATTAAGAAACAAAATGTACCCCAAATACCTCTTCTATACACTAGTTAAAACACCATCAAATTACATGCCGTAGTTTAATCCCAGYACCAAATCCCCTTTCTAAAACCACATCTACATGAATACAATAAACTTTGTTTTAACAAAATAGGTTTGGGAATCAATTCAAATAAATTGTTACAAAYGCAGACAGTCTTATTGCCTCACAGTGATTATCTTATCAGTCACCATTCAGTCTGAACTCAACATGTTTTTCCCAAAGTTGTGGTTGCTCTTGAGCATATGCTTTCAAAATGACAAAGTGTCAGCAACCTCCTCATTCTTCTTGACAGTAGAACTTGCAGAGCAGTTGAGTCACAGTGACTGCTTCATCTGTACTTACACACAGCTTAGCTTATACTAGTTTGAAGATAATTTAAATCATGCAAATGTTTTATGTTACAATTAAGTTTTGCTAAGWACATCTACATAACAGTTTCTTACAGTGCACCTGGAAAATAGTAACATGTTAGACACAGTAACTCTGCTGCTTTCAGATGTATGCCTATCTTATGGGCTAAATCAGTATGGAGTAGTTTTACGATCTCCAACAGGAGTATGTGCCTAAAGGAGTCGCACTCATATAATGTAATCAGGCTTTAAGTAAATTTGAATGGCTACATCTTGACAGCTGTATGGATCAACCACCCCCCCCAAACCAGCAAATATAAAAATGAGGCCTCCCCAATTGCTTTGTCTTGTTGAATGAAGCTTTTTTTCTTTTTTTTTWAACAAAACAAAAATATTATTTTCCTTTATATCTGCCTCTATATTAGGGCTCATATATATACATATATGCACACACATATATATATATACACACACATACATATACAAATAWAAATTTWTATCATATATAAAATGACAGTATTCCTCTAACCAATAGTTACATTAGTTTCACTTTTACAAACTTGATGCAAATAAACAGATTTTTTTTTTTCACATTCAGGAAGCCCCTGTATTTCTGCATAAGTCATTTTCACTGACATGTATTGTAAGTAAGAGTTTGTGTAGAAAACTCCAGAATACTAAGTGTTAGTATAGCAGGTAAGGATATTAAAAAAGGTGACTTTTTTGGTTCAAAGTGTTTTCCACACCTATGATGAATGTAAATTCTATAATGTCAGGGAGGTAGGTTGAGTCACTTATGTATATAAAACCCACAGGATATACAACTTTTTACAGCAAATAATACTTCTTCCTCTGAGGAATATGCCAAAAAATACCCAGGGAATTTCCTCCAGACCCTGCCCAAGTCAGAGGAAATTGTAAGTGAGAGCTTAGATTTAATCTCATTCAATTCCCTTATGAGGAAGGGCAGCAAGAGCTGGGCCTCTTTAGCCTGGAGAAGAGAAGGCTGAGAGGGGATCTTATCAATGTCTACAAATAGCTTAAGCAAGGGTATCAAGGGAATGGGGCCAGACTCTTTTCAGTGGTGCCCAACCACATGACAAGAGGCAGCAGGCACAATCAAACACAAGACGTTCCACCTGAATATGAGGAAGAACTTCTTTCGTTTGAGAGTGACAGAACACTGGAATAGGTTGCCCAGAGAGGTTGTGGAGTCTTTGTCCTTGGAGATATTCAAAACCTGCCTGGACACAATCCTGTCTAACATGTTCTAGGTGACTCTGCTAGAGCGGGGGGGGGGGGTTGGACTAGATGATCTCCAGAGGTCCCTTCCAACCTCAACCATTCTACGATTCTATGAATTGTGCATCTAAGCAGAAAGGGTTAAGCTCTGCTTAATTTCAAACATATACTTTATAAAATCAATTTCTAAGATGTTCTGCTGCATCAAGTAACAGAAGAGTATAATGTAACATACTACTAAGTGTCATCATTATAACATTATTAAGGTACAAAATACAATTATGTGGCATTCAGTGTTGAACTAATTCATTTTTACAGCGCAAGTCAAATATAATTTGGACAGCAACTTGGATAAAAACTTTATTAAAAGTGACCTGCCTGTAGGAAGGTGTGAGAGTGGCTTTATTGCCTGCATGCTTTGAAGATGGTGATGTAAGAACCATCTAGATCATCACTGTGAAGTACTGGAAAGGAGCCCAACTTGCAACATTCAGATTTGTATTCACCTCATCAGAGCTAAGCTTTTTCTCATCTCATTGTTAGCCTGTGCTCTTACACCACAGGTATGCTAATTTTGAAGCTTTTATGGTGTGTATGTCTCTCTCAGTGTGGAGCTGAGACTTAAAGAGCAAGAACCATGGAAAAACATATTTCACAGTTCTTATTTTCTTAAGAGATATCACCACTAGGACAAGAGTAAGTAGCAGCAGTAGCTTTGCAGACTTCACCATATTAAAACCAATCATCCTTCTAATACATAAAAATAGAAAAATATCATAACTTTATCATCACATTTACTTATTTTCTATTCCTTGCTGCTTGTGCTCTTTCATTATATGCGGAGTTCAGTGCTTCCCAAACCATACCATAAGAATGACCCAAATCCTCCTTCCCCTGTAAGCAGGTGCATTTAATAGTCTCCAGTTGAATTTGCCTTGCAGAGAGTATTTGATCTACATTATAGGAAAACAAACAAGTTCAACTTACATACAGTGTGATTCTCCTTTTGCAGGTGGACTATGTTCTAAAAATTATTCTGGTRGTATTGGAAGACTCAATTCAGCAGCACACTTACATGCTTGCTTACTACCATATAACGATTACATTCCACAGGACCTTGGTGTTTTTTTTTTTCCATCCGGGATGGACTTCAGACTTCAATGCAAATTTAGTTTTGTACGTGGCTATGGAATTTCAAAAACCTTTGAGCAGAGGTTCATGAGAATTTCAAAGACACATCATCAAGGAAGAACTAGTATTATCCATCTCCCATTTTTTACAGAGCTTGCAATAAAACACAACTCAGGGTTTTGGAATCTTGCCTACTTTTGCAAGAAAGCTGCTATGATATTCTTCACCTTAAATGAAAGAGTACTATAATTATTACAAACTCTTAGCTATCTAACAGCTAAATGCATTAGTTATGAGCTAAAATTAAATATAAATATATGGTTATAGATGTGTGCAGATATATAATTTATTTAATATTTAACAGCCAGRCATCTAGTTAATAACTGTATTTTCCCTTTAGTCAAAAGCAGAGAGTATTATAGGAAGCTTGTGGGGTAAAACAAGTCTAAAACCAGAAGCCTGGGTTATCACTGAAAAAAAGTTATTAAATACAGATTGAAAGACCTCTCTTTTCCTTTCTTCAAAGTTTCAAGCTTTTTTTTTTTTTCCATCTCCACTCTCTCTCTTTCTCTCTCATCCTCTCCTCATTATTTGGTTAAATTAATAATATTGTATCAGAAATAAAATTAATCATTCACAGCCTCAAATGCTCTGTATTATAAGGCTGAAAAATCCTACTTCCATGTTATGTCAATCCTTTGGGTAAAAATTCTGAATGAAATGTAGTTATTTGTATACTGAAAGGAACTTTTTCAGCCTTAGGATCTCTAAGTTCTATCCAAAATGAAGTTTAGTAAGATAAAAGGAGAAGAAGCAAAAAACTCCYCAATATGGCACTGTAAGAGACTGTTACAAGTGAAAATGTATATAATCTTGGAGCAAAGAAAACCATTCACCTGAGTCAATTATCACTTAGAGCTGCTGGGGACAGATTATAGATTCTTAACAGAAAGGATACTATATATTTTCTCTCTCTCCAGTACAGTGCTAATTGTGGAAAAAAAGATTCGAATTAAACAGTATTTACATAACAGTAAAACCACAGGAGCAAAAGAGAGATAATTTAGTCGTCAGCTGCAGTTAAAAGATTTTTTTCTTTACTGCAATTAATACTGACATCTCTTCTTTCCCCTTTCCAATCATAAAATACTTTCTCTCCTTTACCGGGTGTCCAATGTAACTAGAACACTTCTGCTCTACAGAACTCTAACTGTTCTTCATGAAATACTTAACTTCCTCAAACCTTGAAGTTTGTATTACTTAAGAGACATGTTCTAAGCCTGGGACAAAATGTTTATAGTTCTCCTTGCGTAAGAATTTATTCAGATCTCAGATGTTTGGGGGAAAGGGACTAGTGTGAAATATTGCCAAAATTTTAGGTAAGACTGAGCAATAAAATTTCCAGTTTCTGATTCAATAGGAAAAATTGTTAAAAAGATACACACACACACACACACGTTTCATTAAACCCCCCCCCCCTTCAGCTAACTGTCCTGATGGTGATGCTGTAAGTTAGCACACTGTTCTGTCCACTGCCTATTGAAAAAGTGCAACTTCTTCAGGACAGTAAGTTCCTCTTTAGGAAGATGATGACAAGCTAGCACCAACCTAAGCAAAGAAATATTAAAAAATGCTTGGGGAAAAATACTGAATTGTTACTTTATACTGTAATCACACACCGTATGTCATCATTTCAATTCACACAGAGCACTGAGTTAAAATCCTGAAGTTTAAATTTAAACTCTATATTTAACTCCAAGTGATTACACCACTAAACACTTCAAAGTAGAAGAGTCTAAATTAAAACATACACCCCCCCTTTCCAAATTCCCATCGCCTTTTCTGAAAGATTACTATACATTCATTATTATTCTGTCAGCCCTATGAAAGGTGGGAAAAATCCACATAAATTTTCATCCTAGATAAGCAGGTTATTAGTCTTAAAGCTGAAACTGCCCTACAAATGCCCTAAACTAAAAAAAAAAAAAAAATCTATGAAATTTTATTGTCTCATTTTCTATTCTGATAAAAATGATCAGAGTTACTTGCCGACCTTATAATACACAGTAAAATCCAGAATCACACTAGAAGTTATAACTCTTCCCATTTCCAACACCTGAAAAAAGTCAGTTACTCATAACTTTCTAAAAATATTTCTGAAGGTCAAAGTACAAATCTCACACGAATTTTTGACATGTATTGAGCTGCTCTGAGGCAGCTAGGGAACTATTTTTATTACTTAGGAAATTAAATAATCTACAAATATATATATATATAAATATATTTAAGTTTTAATTTACTGCACCTGATTCTCCTCATCACAGAATTGCATTTTAGATTTGACTCACTTGTAYTAATTTAAATCAGAATTCACCAAAACTGAACTCCGCAGCATCTGCCTCAGAGAAAATACTTTTGGGCTATTTATTAACTGTAKTTTCAGCACTTGATAGGCCAAATGTAACCTGGCTTATCTGAGTATTCTAGAGACACATTCATTAGGTATAGCAAAAATATATATTAAGGGGTACATGTCCTATTTTGATAGCTTCTTTGTCATTTGTCATATAGATGATTTAATAGCAAGGAGCAKAACAATGAAAGGAGTGGAATCCCCACCTAGTTAGAGTTATTCAAGAAAATACATTTTTCAATTAAATTGGGCATATGAGAATCCCACAGCAGGAGAAAGCTATGCTGATGAAAAATTGCTTCATTTGTAACCTCACATGCACAGGAACTGGCTGTTAGGAGATTACTGCAATATTTCTATCAATCCAGCTATTCTGYAAAACCATACATCCTCAGTAATTCTTCTCCTTCTTTAGCCTTATAATAAGAACATGTCTAGCAAGAATAGATCAGATACTCTCGCCAGTAACAAGCACCCAAGCATCTTCATGGAGCCCCCCTGAACAGCAAGTTATGCCTGAGTAAAAGAAAACTTAGCACATCACTGGTCTGCCCTTCATCTCAGGATGCCTGACCACAGTCACACGCTTCAGACTTCAGTGTTTAAATTCATTTGGATGAAAAGTCCAGAGACTTGTTCTAGGAGCAATGATTGCAGCTATAGCTCTATAAGCCACATACTGAGCACACATAGCTTGCGTTGACAGCCTGGGACTGATGCGCAGCAGACAYGTAACAGTTTGCTAGCACAGGAAAATGGATGCCCAACTCTAAGATCATTAATTCGCTTCTTTTATAATTTAACATTTCCTATTARGAATTTAATCTTAGATGTAATTATGCAGAATGACAAAACTCTTTTTTAAAACCAGGTCATTATGAAAGAAAATCTACCATTCAACAGCTAGGATGAACTGGAAGCTGCTGCTGCATTGCTTATATCGCTATGATTCTGGGCTGCTTTGGTGCTCATGGATATAGATATCAGAAACTTGGTTTAAGACAGCAGGGAGAGGGGTTTGGTTGAGGTGTCTCCACACCCACTGGTAAAGGYTGGGGCACAAAAGCACAAGGAAGCCTTAAAGTTTCCCCAAACCATTCCTTTTTAGCTTAACTGTGGGCCCTTTGCATCAAGCATTTCAAAAACACCTTTCACCTGCTTCAGATGCACACATTTCTAAATAAAGGCATACATATATCCAGTGYGCCAAAAAACTCCCTGTAGCAAAAAGCAATGAAATTTCCATAAGTGGTTAATATTTCACTGAACGAGTCCCTCTCCACCTGACTGAAAGCTACACATTCACAGAAAGTCAAGCTCTCCTAAGCTAACCTTCCTTCAGATCATATTTGCAAGCTGGAGAACTTCAAGATTTTTTCAGACTTTAGTTATCCATGTAGTAAAAGAGCAACATTTTAAATTTGGCACAAGATAAGCTAGCTCATTAATTCCTTAAGTATAGTGGCAGAAGCAATTATTAGGGACTACAAAAGAGAGAGGCTGAGAAAAGCCATACTGCTGCACAGAACAGTAAAATCAGACTTAAAAAATGCACTAGGTTAAGGTCATGTGAGAAAAATTTCAATACCACCATGTATTTTCTCTGTAACCTCTGAAAAACAAGTATTCCAGCTTCACTTTTTACTTACACCAAAGAGAGAACAGAGTAGCAAACCAAATCAAACACATTTATTTACATATCTAACTATGGGGTAATCATGACCTACAATGCTTTTTAAAACAAAATATATCCATTATATTGATTTGAAATAATATATGTTCGACACTTGCATACAATTGTAATCTCTCTACCAATAGAAACAACAGTCTCCAAGACAGAATTTCTCAGACTCTTGTCTGAAAGTTATCAGAAAATAACATGTGAAATGGCTGGAAAGTTAGAACCAAAATCCTAAACAAATCCACACTTTCCTGTGCGTACAATCAAACAAGGAAAAATAGGAGAGACTACAAACTAACAGCAGACAACTCTTCAAAGTTTGGTGCAATTTTAACTCCAGGATGAAAATCCATCATGCATAAGCTCCTCTGTACACTCCTCCAAAATGGTGTATTACAAAATAAAAGCTGTGAAATGGATGCAAGTTCCTGGTTTCCAACTAAATCTCTTGCCACTRTGATTTCTCTGTTCACAAACTTCCTGTGGGACCTGCAGCAGGGATGATAATTTCCTCTTTAAGGACTAGCATATATGAAAAAAAATACTTGGGCTCGAATAAGAGAACTAGAAAGGATACAGAATAGAGACTTCCAGCAAGACCTGCCAGTGCAGGAGAGAGTGCTATAAGCTATATAGCTATAAGCTCCTATTGAAAATTGAGCTTTCAATTTCCCCTGCTAAAAGATGCACTATTTAGAATGAAACATTTAAATACTCTCCGGAATAGGGGATGTCCAGAATATTAATAGTTTGTTTCTGATCTACAAGTCAATAATTATCAGAAGTTCCTGGTTTCTAATTTTAGCACTTGAATCACTAGACCAGATGTCCTCAAAGGTGCAAACGAAACAGAACAGTGTTTTTCAAACAAAAAGAAAAATATTCTTGTAACATATTTTGTGAGATGATTTAGTTCTGAYCAAATTTCTGAGAAGTGGACGAAAAGAAAGATGCCCCACATCTTTCCTGAAACACTCTTCCCCAGCTGATCCAAAGACATGTGAAGCCATTCATCTCTCTCACAACATCTACAGATCTGCAGGAAGCTTGTTCTTGTCTAAAATCATGTTCACAATATTTATGAGATTAAAAGAGGGCTTGTGCACACAGAAATCAGGATTCATATCTTTCCTGAAGAACAGTAGTTCTCATGGCAAGATACAATAGACCATTTAGCTACAAAAGATGAGGAGGATATAGTATGGTAGCAATAAAGGCATTTGAGAACATCAATGTCAGTGAAGTGTATTTATATCTATTTTAATCATCTCCTATTCTCTGCCTAATTTTCTATGACAGTCAAATAATCTGGACAGAAAATAAGGGTTGCTTGGAAGAGGAAAATGTTGCATCTGTTTCTGGGACTTTTTTTTCTTTTCTAATCTGCAGCAAAAAAAWTTTTTTTAAACTAGTGCACAGAGCTGAGCCTCCAAGCCAGAGAAATAGCAGAGGCTTCTCACCTCTTTGAAGCTGCCTAATGGTGTGCAGAAGTTACAAGGCCTGCAGCAACATATAACTGTCACTGAGGCTGCTGGCCATCTTTGCCTGTTAAAATATAGCAGAGTTAAGGGAGGACATTGGTGGAACAAGGTGATGTATTCTGTTTTTAAGGGRGTTCAAACAAATAGCTCAATTGTATCTTGTTGTGGTATTTAAATCAAAAGGGAAGCACTTTACACAGAAGACAAAATGGCAAAACTAGTGGCACAGTAAACATTGTAATGAAAACTATGATGATATAAAAAACTTAAAAATCCCTAAAAGAAAAACTGAAGTAAATATAAACTAGTCAAATACTATCAAAAGCAATGCCCTTGGGTGGAAGAGGTCTTAATTATTTATCAGATAGTTCACCTAGATCATATCAGTATTTAAGCATACAACAACTACTTAAACAGTGTTTAAGGCTTAAAGTAGAATTYGTTTGCTTTTATAGGAGAACTCTGCTATTTTTAACCATGGGTGACCCAGCAATAAATTTTTTTTGCTAGAGTTCCAACAATTCATCTATTCAATTGAGTGCTATGGGGCTTTAAGGGAGAAGATAAAGGTAAATCACTGTATCACAGAAAATTCTAAGTTTTCTTTGGAAAACTAAGGTTATTGGATATGCATAAATATGTCACATCAATTATAGGGAGAAAACACAGGCACAGTTAGTGCTGGAAGTTAATCTGAGTATCTGTGCAAATACGTGTTTCTCTGAAGGCTACTTGAGACTGCTTATTCCAGTCATGTTATCCTCCTAAGCAAAGGAGGCAGAGCAGAACAGGAGGAACAGGAAGTTAATATGATACAGCACAGGCATAGCTCAACTACGTTCTGAAAACTAGAAGCTAGGCTTCACAGTATGTTAGGGTGAAACCTGCACATAATTGTACTGCTTCCAGAAAATCTGTTTGGGGTTCACTGAAAAATTTCTGCATGCTGTAGATACACCCATGAAATCCAAACGAAGAGCTGCTGCCACAAAAAATGTGCCAGTTTTACCGAGTGGAAACTTTTTACAGGGTGGAAACTTCATACCTAGGATTTGGCAAAGATGACATTGCCTTGCCTCTGCAATAGAAGGCACTCCTACCCAACCAAGCATCTGGGACAATTTGGAAACTAAAATTCCAGATGACAAACATGATCTCCTGAATTGCAGAAAGTATTAAATATTAGCAGGACTAGTCCACCTTCCCTCAGCTAYAGATTTTTACAACAACTGCAGCTGTACACTGGATTTGTGGCTGTTTATTTTACCCTGGGTTAGAAATTCAACCCTATTTGTGTCTTTTTAAAAAATACAAGGAAATACTGCCTGTAAAGTATGGTTAACTAGAAACAGAGAGGAATTGCTTCAGAAAAACAGCTCTACATCCCTACATCTCTAGTTTCCCAATGCTCAATGTACTTCTCTGCATCCATYCATCTAGTCCTAGGAACTGTCTCAAATCAACAATCAAGTTATCCTTTCTAGTGCATTTTCTCAGAGTCTCCTTCTCTGGAGATATTCAAAATGCACCTGGATGCAATCATGTCTAACATGCTCTAGGTGACCCTGCTTTAGCAGGGTGGTTGGACTAGATGATCTCCAGAGGTCCCTTCCAACCTCAACCATTCTGTGATTATGTAAGTCAATCTTGGAGGAAGACTACAGCTCTCTTCCYAATTTCTAACTTCAGTCTCCTTGCCCAACATAAATATTTTCTRATCTAACATACTGAAACTGAGTCATACAGTAAATATCGTTCTTATTTGATATGAACTATATATAAGCCATTCTATATTATATGAATGCCATATTATAACAGCATTCTAACAAGCTATTGACACATTTAACATATGTCAAGTTGCCTTTATTATTCTGATACCTCTATGTAGCAACCCAACTTGAAATAAAGGYGCAGAAATCGTACACATCCTCTTTCAGTGATTTTAGTATTATTTGGAAGGAAGCTTTCTCTTCATCTAAATCTTAAGGTAGCAAGTATATGGAACAGTTACAGGAAAAGGAGGTGCTGAGGACTTTTTTCAAGTTCCTACTGTTGTCTGAAAGAGATTTTTAGCTACATATTCAAAGCAACATTTTGAGGGAGATAATGAAAGAGACAATCACAAAAGAATGGCACCCACCAGGGCAGGTCAAATTTGCTTTTTCAAAGCCTCCAAGGTTGTGTTTTGGTTTTGCAATATCTAACCAAAAACCATGATGGTTTCCATTTTGGATTGACAACCTGTGGCAATCATTATTGCTCTCAGAACCTCTAGGAAGATACCACAGCATGAATGGAAAAGAGTACACTAATTGAGTTCATGGAAATAAAAGCAGCAAGGCTGAGAGTTCATTGTAGGAAATCAACARTCAGTTGATTCTTCACAGATCCTGAGTCTGTAGCTTGTCTTATATTTACAGCTGTCAACCTTTTTCTAAAAATATGTACAATATCTTCACAAGAAGTTGTGAACTGTGTGTCAAGAGGCAAAATTCTCTTGCTCAAATTTTTTTATGCTAAGCTGGAGTGTTCAGATACTTGAAATGGCATATTATCCACAGCACTCTGTATCCAGCTGAACACAAGTAATGATCTCCAGATCATGCTTTATCTGTCCTCTCTCCCTCCTATATGACATGAATGKGGCCATCACAACAATCTGCAGAAGAACAAGATAGAGGCAGTGGAATAGAATGATAAAGTAACAATAGCTTTAACTTATTTGCCAAGGAACAAACAAAATCACATTTTCTTACTTATTACTTGCTCATAACTGAGTGTTTCAGAGCTTAGTTACCATACTGCTGTAGTAGGCTGTGCTGAATATTTCATCAGTGGTGGGCTAGAAAACATGCAGTAAGGGACATCAGTCTGGAAACAGAGCAACAAAGATAAAAAATTCAGCTCGCCGCCTGCCCATTTGACTGATACATAGAGCTCTGATGTAGCTTCTGATTCAGAAGCTGTGCCACTGCCTGCAATAAATTACCTTTTATATACATGGATAAGCAGTCTAATCAAATAAGGATTTAAAGCAGGATGTGCTAAAAAGAATTGCTGATTCCCCTTAAAGTGTGCTATTGCTCCTTCTGAGGTCTTGGACATATTAAATAGTGTATTAGGTTTATCAGAGAGAAAAAGTGGGTAAAAATGTCACAGCAATCAAGTAATACACTCATCTACATCCACTCATCTATCTCTTCTCAGATTTTTGCCTCCATTCTCATATTCATGAGACAYGCTCCTATCCCTGAGAAACACTACTCATGGGCCATATGATGCAGAGAGTGACCTGGTTTGACATCTGCATCAAGTTCTTTGAGAAATCCTTTGCATCCAGAATGGCAAACAGGCTCCTACACAAGTATCTTGTTTAAACCTTCCAAACTTTGTCATAAAACTCATGGTCAGACAGATGGCTCTCTGCAACCCTTACACGGAGTCTTTACCCCTGCCCCAAAATAAAGTAGAGATAGTTAGCATTATTCTTGCTTTTACGTCTGGAATACAATACATGCTTGTCATCCTATGAGGACAAGGTTTACACTGCACATTTGTCAAGTGCTTAGCAGCAAAAACATGCTCCCTTCATGAAAGTGCTGCTCTCTATTTTTCAGAGTACTGTGGGTCTTCCTATGTATCCATATGCTCAACTGGAGACAAACAGTTGCAGATAAGGACTATGACTGATTTAAATTTTAGTCTAAATTTCTGCCATCATCTCTGCTGGAGTTGGGAAAATAACCACAGCTTTTGAAAGGCTGCTTTTAGCTCAGAAGTTGGATATTATTTTGGATTCAGCACCTTAAAACGATGGCTGTTTATCTGCTTTTTGAGATCAAGATCTTCAGAAATATCCTGTATTCGAAAGGAACTCCAACCAGCCAACTGCTAGATTGCGATTCAYCAGCATTAATTAAAAATATATTCAGACTGATAACAAAAATGTTCTGTAGGCACTTGCTATTCCCCAGCAACAACTTTCTATTCTACCTGATATTATTCAAATTCACTGCTCAGCATAAAGTTCTCAAAAGGTAACAGGAAGAGATCACAAGTGTGCACCTAATTTACAGGCCCATATACTTTCCTGTGAAATACGAACACCTATCTCTCAGGAGTGAACTTTTGGCAGTGGACTGTTGGGAAGACATGAAGAAAGTTTTAATTTATTTTTAGTTTAAGGTCATAAAAAATATCCAAGACTTGAGTGATTCAAATTTGTCAACAGCTGGTAACAGAGAAACTGTGCAAAATRAGGCATAATATTTCTAGCAATGAGAAAATCTAGTCAAAACTGGCACCTTATTAGACATTAGAGGAATTAACCACAAGGCATGAATTCACAGAAAACTAGATCTCATTTGTTCTGTTGCTTATGAAATGCTCATGAAACTACTTACTCAATTTACTGTTCATGAAACTACTTATTCAATTTAGAGGAAAACTATCTTTGCCAGAGCTATCTTCTAAAGTCAAGATTATTCATTCCTCAAGGTGAAAACCATTCGTGAAGAACTCAGCAGTACAGTGCAGAACCAGAAACTGTGAGTATAATAAACAGAAAAATAAACGAAAAGACTTGCCATCTTAGCTAACATCCTAGGCTGAGAAGAGCTTTTTTCAAATATGCTTCCTTACCTGCCATTTATTATTCAGAGGAAAAGATGTTCTTATCTTGGTATTCTTCAAATTTCCACTGACTCAGATTTTCTAAGTCAATGGTTCTTACCATTGGTATTTAATGAAACATTTGTCTTATTAATGAGAGTTGTACTATTTCTTGGAAATGTTACAAAGTACAATTTTATTAGTATTTTACTTCTCCACAGATTTGGCAGCTATAATAGATTTCTTCTTCCATGGGCTTAGGAAGAGCAACAAATTCAATAATTTCAGAAYAGATTTTAAACAGAATGATCAGTATTCAAGCTAGAAGGATGCTGTCTCCTTTAATAGGAAGGAATGATCTCAGTAACCTTCCTTCCATTAAAACCAATACGTAAAAGCAAGCATACAGTCAATGCTCTCAACAAGGAGAATGTTGATATCAAAAGAGTTAAGATGTCTTTTCAGTACTAAAAACTATTGTATCTAGGTACAGCCTGGAGTTGACAGGGCCTGCCTATACCTCCCAATWAAAGAATATATTTTTAGTTCTTTTTATCTTTGCAATACCTTGGAGAACTTTTGGTAAACCCAAAATTGCCAAAAATTAAAGTAGAGAAAAAGTACTTTAGAGACTATGACCACTTTTCCTTTGAGATATTTTAGCTTCCCTCACCCTATTGCAAAATAATATTCTACTAATTTCAGTCTCTTTTTCTTCACTAAAAATAAGTATTAAATTTGAGATTAGGAGTCTGATTTCTGTAAATCACATAGTAATTAATAGACTTTTGCTCCTATGTCACTTCAAAGYCTCTAAAGTTTCTATTCCATTTCAGTATTTAGGACAAAAAAAGAAAAATTAGAAGTATGTCCCCACCAACAAGCATTAATATTACCAACAACAGAAGAAATTGAAACTTCAGGTAAAAAACTCATGRGAATAATGGTGGCAGGGAAATAAAGCAAATTGAACATCTCAAAGACTTAACAACAGTATGGGCATTTCCTTTGCTGCAAAAATGATACAATTTCAAATCAGTTTTCTTTCTTTTTTCTTAAACTGTACTTGACAAGTACAGACCAAGGCTGTTGACTGTGGCTTATAATTGTGAAGAATCAAGACACATGGTGAAGGATGATTATTAATTTGACTATCTTTCTCTCCTCCCAATCCCTTCCCCAACTCACATAATGTGTCTCCTTCCTAACCAGCACTTTGGACAAGTGAATCCACCAGTACTCTYCTCATCCAAACCTTCCTCAGGCCCTAAACACATCCTTAGCCTTAACCAAATGGCACACACACCTCACTCCCTTGCTTTGAAAAGATATCARTAACTGATCTGGTTGACTGAAGCTGCTTATTTGTGAAATTAATCTAGTAAYTGCCATTTGATAGACTATGCATCTTGTGGAAAAAAAGTTGTTCCAAAGACAAAGGCCACCCYACCACTGACCTTTCCTTTCACCTATATACTATTTTTCTTATAGGTGCACATCAGAAACATGATAATAATTTAACAAACCTCATTATAATTTAATTTATAATTTTTAAAAAAGAGCAAACCTGTCAATGTGTCAGCTACAACAGTATATCAATAGGAAAAGTAAGACGATATATTTTAGCTTTTAGTGGTGACTTTTTATCATAGAATTTTTTTTTTCTGCATTAATAGTTTGCATACCAACTTCATCCTGGATCTCCTCAGCCACAGCAGGTACATTATAAAGGAAGGAGAGAGACTGGTTCATGCGTTCATATATCACACGTAGATGTGTCATAACCTGTGGAAAAATAAAAGTGTTTTAAGGAGGGGAATACTCCGGCTACTCGTCATTTCTGCAAATTTTATAGACTATATAAAGCAGACAATTTTCACTTGTGCTAGGTATAACACCTGGGTATAYTCTATGCACTGAAACTGTCAAACTCATTGCAAAATACACTTCTCACCTACAACTGCCAGATAAACTGTGTTCTGGGYCACAGATGCTCCTCCACAGCAACAACCTGAGACCACATGGGAATGATAAAGTAATTTAAGGTAAGGGGTTTACATTTGCTGTGAATCAGAGCATGTATGCAAGCAGCTATTGTGGCAGAAATTTACAGCCTTACTTACCCTTCAATAACTTGAACATTTGCTCATATCCTTAAGCATTCTGCACCACATACAAACCAAGTGAGACTCAACGATTGCTGGATCAACATATGTAAACCGTTTTTTTCTGTTTTCTTTTGTCTGAATATGGTAAAAAGAATCAGCTACTCTATGAAGAAAGCTTCAAATTTTCAGCTAAAAATAAAAACATATCTACATAGACGTTCTATTGTGTTGTCTCATGTGACTGCAACTCTATTGTTCCAGGTTGCTGCAGGCTGCTAGAGGTTGCATCACTATGTCTTGCATGACGCATGCTCCCCAGGGGACTCTCAGGAAGTACCACCTCTCTTTATTAGAGAGAAAAGCTGAAATGGATGACATAGTCTGATTGGGCAATCAGGTATACAGAATAAAATGGGTTGCAGACAGCAATTTCATTGAAGAACTGGAGTGGTTTCTTCAAATTGAAATATAGTACTTATGCTTTTGACTAAAATATTTTGTTTTCTATTTTCCACTGAAACAAAAAATTTCTACTAAATCCACTGGCCTACATCAACCAATCTTCTGACCAGTTCAGGAAGAAAAAATATTATCGAAATATTCATTCCTTAACTCTCCATACGTTGTTACTGCAATATTCCTATCATGCAGAATATATAGGGCCCTACAAAAAAAAAAAAAAAAAAAAGCACTATACTTCTTGCATCTAAATGTCAGATTCCATTTTTCCTTTACTTATGCTACCAACATACTTGTAGTTTGCAAATTTTCACCTTTTTTTGGTTAAATAATCCAGTGTTTTAGAAACTAAACAGCCCTGCTGGATGCAGACGGACATGCTTGAATGTTTCAGACATGCAAAAGCTGTCTAAGATCACTGCAGAAGACATTCAGAATTACACCTTTCCCCCTGTAGTAATTTCAAGATAACACAAACTCAATGTACAGGTCTGGCTGGAATAGACGTTTGAGAAGTCTAATATGTAAATTATGCCATTCATGGAGGTATATGGTTTTGATTTGGCTTTTAGTGATGCCAATCAATTCAAAAAGTGTGGGTGGAACAGAGCTTCCAATTGCATCCTGTAGAGGGAACAGAAGCAGATTCTGCAGATTATGGGGCACATTTTTAACAGCTCATCCATTACATCTGCAATTTTAATTGTTGTTTTGAAAGCCAGTTGCTTCTTCAGTCTTTTATTTATTTATTTGCTTTCTCACTCTCCACAACTGATGAGAGAAACACAAGGACTGTTCCAAAACATACACATTAAGGGCTGCAGTAACATTCAGTTAAAATGCCATGAATGACAGTGCCTATTTTTAAAAACATGTTAAACTCAGGTGCTTTGTAGGAATTGCATTTACAGACACTACAAGTACCCCTGCAATGACTACAGAAATGCTGGTCTCAGTCAAATGTCTATACCATTCCTGGTTCTGCCACTTCAGTTGAGGAAGCATAACAGTGTGTGGTAACTGAGTCTATTAAAGACGTTCTCTAAAGATGTTCTCAGTAGTATTATTTACCAAAGCAGTAATAAAGGCTCTGGGTATCACTGCTCTGGAGGACTCCACAGGAAATGCCCACAACTGACTCACTGCTTGGATAAATATTTCTTCTCAAAAGACAAATCATGTATACCCTATTCCTACATCGTTTTGTTTTAATCTGTTGCTGGAAAGCAGATTATCTCTTATTGCATGTAAAAGTGTACAGGAAGGAGTAAAGAAAAAAAAATTTTTTAATCAGTTGACAGTAACACAATAGTTAAGAACAAACATGATCCCATTAACCCTCTGTGAGGACTACCTGAGATCTGATTTGGGCAGCTTTCTTTGGGTCTACCATGCGGACATGTTCAAAGTGTTTGAGAGTATGCTGTCTGTCTTTCTGCTCAGCACGCACATACTTCTTCAGCATGTTGAATACATGACGAGGCTGTGAAGAAGAAACAAGAAAGAAAAATTGATTCAGTTTACAACAACGCATTTTACAGTTCCTTAGACCAGAGAAGTGTCTCAAAACAAAAGCAGAACCTGCAGCAACAACCTTCCAAAGGAAGATCTGACTCCTCTGGGGAGCACCTGATCACGCAGCCCTTCAGCAGGATGTACTGCTCAACCACAGCCACAGGCAGACATGAGAAGGCCTTCAGATACTGGAAAGAACTGGAAAGAAAGTCTAGCTGTTGCGTTTCCTTGTTTAACTGCTATGATGTCATCCCAACATGACAGGAATTGCTGTCTTAATATGCTAGTTGACATCTCTCCCACCATTCCTCTGAGTGGTGTTTCTATTCTTCCCACTAGACCTCTTCTCCTCTCCACTGCAGGGAGGAGTCCTCATCATTCAGGCTCTTAGTTCTGCAACTTTCACCACTACTAAGCAAATTTGTCCCAGAATATTCCCTGAAATCTGGTCTTAATCAGAAGCATTTCAACAAGTCCCCTATTATTTTGACTATCCAACAAGGATCAACGTCCATTGACTACAGTTAAACTTTAAAACCAAAAAAGATTACAATTGTTACATCTTAGCAACAGTAAACTGAATGCACATATCCAGATTCAAGGCAGAAGGTATACAGTCCTGGGCCTGCCCAACACCTATATAGAAGACCATCTGAAAGCACTATGCTATCCAAGCCAACTAATAGTCATCAGACTTCATTGCAAAACTCTTGAAAAAAAAAAATCAAGACTATTCTGTCCTGCTATGCCTTCAGGGAGAAATGGGAAAGGAACAGATACTTAGAAACTGAGTTGAGGTGAGGAAGGCGCACATCCAGAATACATAAGAGAAAGAAAAAAGGGCCACCTGCTTGGTTCTTTTCAAGGTACCCAACTTGGGTGTTGGATTTTAAAAAAATCTTACTCTATGTTTACCTTGCAGGTGACTTTAGTTAATAAAAGATATTAAATAAATGCCTTAAAGCTAGTGTGTGTACTGTCAAAGTAAGAAAGCAACCATTATGTGCAAAGATACAGTTGAATATGAATAGAAAAAGTCTGTAGCTGAAAGGAACATGAAAAATAGATATAGTCTGATGGTACCTGGGAGCAGTAAGCACAGACTTAAATTAAGAGGTCTAAGAAGAAAAGTATATTTCAATGTTCTTTTTCACTTTGTACAGGAACATAGTACCAAACCAAGGAAGCGTTCTCTAGTATTCAAGTAAGACATTCATTTTTAACTCGTTGCTTATGACGATTCTGGAAAAAACAACCAACCAAAAACAAAACAAAACAAAAATACCCCTCAGCTTGTGCTGTTCCTACATCCTACCTGATGCTGCTGAATGGTGAGAAAGATGCCATTGACATAGGTAGGAAAAAAGGAAATAGTGACCTTCTTGTGTACTACATTAAAGAATGAGTAGAAGTGGCAAACAACTCTAGGGACTGAAAGTGATAAAGGGGAGTGAAACAATAATGATAAAGGAAGTATTTGAGGCTCAATATACAGCATCCTGAAGAAGAAAGAACTGTTGGGGAAGCTGAAGCTTTAAGACTTAGAGTCACAGGGAAATATAGAGCCTAAACAAATTTAACATTTACACAAGTGATGAATACTAAGCTACAGAGCTCAAAGATTTAAGGATCAATTCAGCTTTAGAAAGGCAATGGATTTAAAAATGCCTGAAGAAAGTAAAACAAAGGTTATTTGAGAGATTTGTAGGACAGAAATAGAGAAATGGGAGGTGGCTACCTGACAAAGGATTAAATTTAGTGGTTCCATGAACTTCAGTTCATTCATGAGGAAAAATAAAACCTAAAGCCAAGAACCTTGGGAAAAGTTGCAGGAAACTGGGCAAATATTGGAAAGTAAGTAGCCTTTGTAACACTGTGGTAATGACAAAAACTGAAATGCCAACTGTGAAGCATTACAGGAACAAAGATTAGAAGACCCGAGGCTTACAGCACAAATGAAAATTCAAAGACTGATARTGTTGCTACTTTTATTGAAATTTCAGTTTTATTTGCCCCAAGAAACATCAAGATAGCTGGTTAGGGCAGATTAGAGAGAAGAGTATTAATTTCTGTTTCTTCAARTATTTCTTGAGGCATCTCCACTTATGTGTCACCAAGGCGAGAAGGGCATATTTTTCACTTCAGGATGTTTGTTCACTGCAATAGGTCAATGGAACATTTACATTAAGAGTTGTGACTTGACATTACCAGAATAACAATCTTGTAAACACCTGTCAAATACTGCTAACAGCAGTAGTCACTTGGGTAAACTGGCATCCAACTCTCAGTGCATTTTTTTGACATCGAAAAAAGCCTCAAATTATCACTAGCAAGAAGAAATGAATATGGATGCCTCAAGTATATCTGTCCAAGAAAGCTTCCTGTCATGGTGCTAGGAAACCATAATTAAAGCAGAGGACAATGCAAAACCAATATTAAATTTAAGGTGCTTTCTTACAGGAGCAATGACTTTGTTTTTTCTTAAGCAGAAAAAAATACTAGAAACACACTGCACATAGTTTGATAAGTCTACAGGGCTTTTTTTTTTTTTTTTT
>NW_028185406.1:1015374-1046642 GCF_003343005.1 Rhea americana | reverse complement strand
ATGCAAGCTTTAACCCCTGTGGCAACAATTGACTAGTGATTGCCTAAAAGCTAGTGAAACTGCTCTAACAAAGTAATATTTCCAGCTAAAAAATCCTCGTAAAGCATTCCATCACCTCACAGAGATCTACAAGGCTTTCACATTCAGCAAGAGTCAGAAGGCACTGCAAGAGCCTGAAGTTCCTAGCATAGATGCAGGCACCAATAAAAACAATATGATTCCTTGAATACAGCATTAGGCCCTAAGATATAAAACCACTCAAGCCTCCCTGAAGTGGAAGTTGAAATGGATTAGCAGTCCTACAGCATACTCTTGTCATTGACAAATATTCCATTTTTGTGATCTTCAGGAAACATGCCCTCCATTGGCATCCATCCATTAAGGTAATACAGTATAGCATTTCCATGCTGATTTAGGGGGAAAAAAAAAAAGAAAAAAGAAAAAGAAAAAAGAAACCCTCAAGAGAGTTGGTGGTATGCCTTGAACATTCAACATAAATTAAAACAGCTTTGCTCCCTCAGTCTTAAATAACTACCAAGAGTCACAGACACACTGGATTAGGTCAGACCTCCAACCTCCCAATAACTTTGAAATGTTGCTGCCTCAATTTCAGGACCTTTACTGAAGGATAAAATGCCAGGGCTGGTGATGGGTAGTGACAGCTCTCTACCAGCATCACATGTCTGCAGGTAGCCAGGACTATAATCGAGGCACAAGTTCTATAGCTGAAGGTAACTTTAATAGTGTTAAAAAAGGTAATTGATACTCTCCTCTATGCCTAGAATTCTAGATGTGGTACGCGTACTTTTAACAAATCTCCTGATCTACAGTGCTGACTTTATTCCTTGCTGCCTCTCACCTTCTTACTGCCTTACAAGCACTTTTGCAGAGTTATTCTCAGTAGGATTCACCCTCCTGTCCAGCAGACCATGTAGCAATATGGACTCTTGTGATGGTGCAAGCAGAGGGGCACAAGGTATGGTAAAGTCAAGAACAGAGATGAGGGAGTACTCCACAGCCTAAGAAAATTCAGTCAGACCCTGTGTCTGAAGCTACTATAACAAATCTGGGGAGCATCTATTACTCTAACCTTAGGAAAGAAGGAAGGAACCTTCAGACTAAATTATAAATGGAAAAGTTGTTAGTACCAACTAATTTAAGTTCTCAAGGACTGAAATCTGACCTTGTCTGTGGCAGAAGAATAATCTGCTGACATATCCCAGGGTTAGCTTTGCACCTCTCATTCTTGATAAATAATTTACCAAGTATTGAAGCTCATTAAAAACTTTTTTGTTTTAGTATCTGAAAATTCTGTTCCACTTTTTTTTCCCCAAGGAAAACTCAATGCATGTACATCTGCAGTTACCTAATAAAAGCCATCTGGGAAAGGACTCACAGAATAACTAACCTGTATCAGCCACGAGGGCTATCTAATCCTCATGAAATAATTTTGTTATTTTCAGTTTTCTGTATTTGTTTTGCCGGCTTTTTTTTTTTTTTTTTTAATTTTTCTTTTGAGGAAAGCTACAAAAATACTCCCAACATAACTTCCATTATCCACACGCTTTTACTTATCCTTCAATGCTGCTGGAAACTAATGAATCCTGTAACAGAAATGACAAATGACTTCCTAAGCCATAGGATCCAGCTCCAATACCAAACTCCAAATACCTATTGTTTCATATGGAATGCTGTTTGGTTAGGAATAATATTGATTCCTGAACACTGGAAGAGCCTGGGTTGGCTGGCAAGAAGCTTAAACCCTCAGGATCATGGCACTCTCRTTTAAGAACATGTGGGAAAAGGCATGAACACACCTAACAAGGACACACACCGGGCACTGCAGAGTGTGGCAGTCTGAATGTCTATATATCACCTCTGACTTGTTCAACACACACTGCCATGCAATTTGCTCCTGCGGAACTTGTTCTAATGCTTCCCTTCTAAGCAGCCTCAAACACTTGCTTTTCTTTAACCTAAAAATAAGCAGAGATCATAGCCCTTTTATGAGCATTTATCATAGTCCAACAGATGTACTCATTTTTGCACATATTTTAACTGTTAATTTAAGATCCTGCTTATTCTGGAGGATGCCACCCGAAAATTATTTTACATAGAGTTCTTATAAATACTTACATGCATTCAATTAATTCTGTATGCAGGACACAGATTCAAAGACTTCTTATCATCATTAGAAAGATGTCTTTATGCCTAATACTGTAGGTAATATGTCTATTCTCTTATTTGGAGGAAAATATATATGCCCCAGGGCAGAGTTAAGGCTATAAAAATGACCAGCACTGCAACTTCCTGGCTTCAAAGCTTACCCAGCCCACTTCCAGTTTTCTAGCTGAATGAGACAAGCCCAAATGGGGTAGAAAATGCCAATGACAACCTGGCTACCTGGTGTTGACTTCCAATCATAGTGACTCCACAGGCCAGAAAGGTGCCTGTATTCCCAGTGGCATCAGCATCAAGACAAGACTGCCTATATCTTTTTCTAAGAATAAAATAACAATATTAACATTGCAGCTAACTGCCAAACTCACATCAGAAGAATTTGCCAGTCTAGACTTTTTTTCTGAGCTTAAATATTCCACAGGTTCCAGACACAACTGATTGGAGAACATGGGCTCTATTTCCACTCTAACTTTTAAGGTATTTCAAAAGGAAAAAAAATCTATAAAAAATGCCCCCAAACACTTTGAGATCCTTCTAGAGGAGAGCACTTCATACACGCAAGGCATTTGGGTACAGCACTCATCACTGTGATGAAAACACCAGTTTATGAATACAGTAAAAAAGAGCCTTTCAAAAGGCAGCCYAACAGAAATTATTCACATAAGATTCTAAATGGAGAATATTCAATTATTCCGTTCTCTACTGACATAYGCCATTTTAGCAAGGACTTAGCTTGATTTTGTTGTAGCTAACGGAGAATATGGAGTGTCCATAAAACAGTTCTGATAATTTACCATCTTTATTGTTCCTTCCATACTCTCAACTGTAGGTTCTGGCTCTATTACTAACAGGATTCCCCTGAAATGGAGACAATGCAGGTTCTTTCACATCTACAAAAATTAGGAGGTAAGAACTACAGCTTTCCTTTCTATAGGGCAATTACAAGAAAATGTAACCCACTGGTGTCTTCATAAGCTCCATAAAGGAATCATGTATCAGACCTAAAATATCTGAACAAAAGATATACATAACTTACATTCTCTCTCCATGGAAATCCGAAGTATTTATTACAGAAGAACAMCAAGAAAATAATATTAAAGCATTTCTGTGTATTTAAAGTACAACTTCCAGCTCTCTGCCATGGGRAATTCTGAGTTGGCTTGTCATTTCGATCAAAATTGTCTCTATAAATCAAAAATGAAAATTCCACAATGCTGTATTTTGCTATTTAGGCTTGCCTGTAGCGCAAAATCAATCACCAGTCCTTTCTGATTACCACTCTTAGAATGGGCTGTTCATTAGCTTATTAGGGTAATTAAATTGTTAGTAACTTTAGGATGATGTCTGATGCAGGAAAATAAGCTCACTCTACGAGCATTCTCAGGAAAGGTTAGCTAGAACAAGTGCAAGACCTTTATGCTGAAGTGTCTGATACAACTATACCCCTTCCATCCAGCTACCCTTTATATGCAGCTAATGATGTTTTCTCATCAGTTCTGATAATTTATAGAACACRTTATCACAAACATTGCTACTACATGACTATAATGGTATGCAAAATTTCTGTGTACATACCATCCTTTGGTATGTACCACTGTCCACTTTTCCTGAGGCAGAATAAATGAAAATAATGTTTGATTCGATCTCATTATTTTACCTTCAGGATCTGAACTTACTCAGTCGTGACAAATTAAAATCAATTTTGTCTCTGCTCGCCTTTTCAAGATTTTGGCTTTAGATATAATGAACCTGCCAAATTTTTGCAGAACTTATTAGCCATCTGGATTTGCCGCTCTTCTCTTAAGCTTGCTTCTACAAAAACCTACTGGCAAGGCAAGGAGCATGACTACACCACACATTCAAGCCCGCAATGCAGGGGAAAAATAAGAGTCTGGTTTTATTCACACAAAAGCCTCAGCAGCTGCTGGAAAACTGAGTTAGATGACCATGTTTCTGTAAGTTTGACCTGGTTTAGCAGCAGAGATGATGCCTGTGCCTCTTCTTTAACAAATTCCACGTAATTGAGTTTATGTGAGAAATTCCATAGCTTTACAGGCTCAGATTAGCAGAACTAAAGGGTGGAACATTAGAGCTGGACTCATCTTTCCTTCCTCACAGAAGGATTTTTATCACTAGATCAGTAGCTATGCTTTGACCTGCCTCCAAGTGCATATTTTCACAGCAACCTTGTTGGACTTGGAAAAGTCTTCTCAGAAAAGCTTCCAGAAACACAGAGGCACTGAGGAAGGGCCCTTCTGCACACCCTCCTTTAGCTAAACTCACCTTGCTCCAGCCCATACTATGCTCTCTCCATATGGATAGATACTGGCCCCAAAGCACAAATGGTACCAGAAAGAATTCTAAGGGCAACAGGAAAAAACATGGTAAATAAATTCAAGTGGGTTAACATACATGCTAAACTTCATATTAATCATCCTACTCTGTTCAACAATAATTTACATCCTGACAAAATAGTTCCAAATTGGAAAAGAAACATTTTAAACTGACTTTAATTATTATATGMTTGCTGTACTCCATGTACAAAATATGGAGGATAATTAATTACCTCTCAAAGGTTTCCTATACGTTTCCTTGTTCTGAAACCCTTTATTTCACCATTGTGAACTGGATTTCTTCTCTGCTTCTCTTTTCTCCCCCACTGCCTTTCTACACAGAATGTGCCTCTGTTACCACAAAGATTAAACAGCAGGGCATAAATCCTATAAAATTTGACATGCATGTGAAAAAGAAAATACAAGCAAATTATAAAACCAACCTGCTCACAGAGAATGACAGTTTTGAGTTCTTCTGCTTAGCTAGCAGAATGAAGGGAAAAATCACCAACTGTTTTAAACACTAGGGGCATATTAGTTCCAGCTACCACTAACTCTCCTTTYCTGTAGTAAGATCATCAAGCAGAGTGAAACAATACAGTATTTTGACATTGGATACTGAACAGCTGCCCTCCATTTTCAAAGAGATCAAAGTACAGTACAGCTAAGCTGCACTAGGAACCAGGGAAAAGGATCAGGTCTAAGGTTCTGGGCAGCTTGCATGACAGCGCTTCAGAGAAGAGAATAGCAGTATCAATATTCATGTTTGTTTAAAATTATTTGCTAGCAGACCTTGAAGCTATGCAATTCCATCTCCATACGCTTCCTGGCTTCCTAGACTGCTACCCTGTAGATTTCCTGCAACACTGGCACTAGGCAACAATATGCACCACAGCTGAAAAAAATGTTATTGAAGTCTTTGGTAACAGAAGTTAATCATAAAACTACAAAAGACTGGGAATCTGTTAAGTAAAACAGCACTGAAAACAGCTATTGTGACTACAGTACAGGGAAAGCATGGCATGAAGTAAACGTACTCAGGCATAGACCCAGAAACAACAGAAACATCCTGCTTGCCTACCTGACAGGAAAATCGCATAGTTATTCTTGTTTTTTTTTTTTCCACTCTCCCATTCCCTCTTACTGAAGCTTCATCAGAAGCTATGTTATTGATCTTGAACTCAATTTTTGATGGTTTTCTAGGCATTTGTAGGGATGTAATGACTACTTCACTAGTCTAGGCCAAAGGTTCCCCCAGTCTAATACCTTGCTAGCCCAGACTGGATGCCTACTGGGTTGCCTACTGAGAAGGGGCAAGCATATAGTACTTTTCTTCCAGCTTCCCACCATCTRTAGCTCAGGGACCTCTGAGCCAGAGGAAGTTGCTCTTCAGTAAACCTACCCAGATTCAACCCTTGAACATATGTTAAATTTTTAGACGCCAAATGCACAGAGAAGAGTTCCACAACCTAACTATGCACTATGTGAAGAATTACACTTTTTATTTGTTTTGAATCAAATACAGTACAGCTTCATTTAAGGTTCCTCATTCTTGAAAGAAGTGGAAGAGAGAGTGAACTGTCAATCTCTTTCTTAGCTCTAGTAAGAAGACGCTTCCAACCTTGAAACAGTCTTTGCCAGTGTAGGCAATGRTGCCATAATTCCAGCTTGGGTTTCTGCTGCCGGGACCATTCACATCTGCACTGTGTAGTGCAAAGGCAGCAAATAATGTGCTTACTCTGTATGTACCACATACTCTGCAYGCACTATGAACTCATATTTTCTGTATGTATCAGGATTACTTCACTCATGAAGAACTGTGCACCATGTGCATAAGTCTGACACCAGGAAAATTCAGACTCTCTGTATTCCTATGATAACTGATCTGCAGGCAAAGATTGGACACAGATTTCTAGATACCAAAGGCCAAATTAAATCCTGATGCTCCAAGTGGTCTGCCAAAAGTCCAAAAATTCCTGGGAAAATGTTCAAGTTGAAGTACAAGGATATATCCGGACAATATAGCCAAGTAATTAAGCAGCATATGGAAAATAGATATATACGCCAGACTTACAGTAACCCTCCTAGCAACCTCATTTTCCACAAAGAGAGCCGAGGCTGCAGTTCCACAACACCATAACTTCRGCAGTAGTACTGGCTTTCAGATTCTCCTGCCTGTCAATTCCTATCCTCTCGCATGATTGCAGCGGGTTTGTGAAACCATGCTACAATGCTCTTATTTTTAACTTTAAAGAGATTAGCTCCCTAATCTTATTCACATGTGGTCCCACAAACACCATATTAAGGAATGGGAGCAATACAGAAGTGGTAACAAATGACTAAGGGCAAAAAAGTTGTCAAATTCTTACTCTGGTGCTGCTGAAGTTTCCATATCACAAAAGTATAACCTAAGGCRCCAAAAAAAGACATTGGTTCAACGACTTAGAAAAATAGAGACAGCTAAAGGCTGACTTCAGACTTCCAGAATCACAGTCCACCATTTCATACAGCCAGAGAACCTCCTCAGAAGTTGATTTTTCTCCTATAGTTTTTTCTTACAGTAAAAATTATACAACTATATTGTACAGCATATTGTATACAAAGAAGTTGTCAAAATTATCCTCTTCTTCACCAGGTAAATAGGTGACCCAAGCCTGAAAAGAAGTATTACTTTCCTTCCTGAAAAAAAAGTATTACTTTCCTTCTTGTAAAACAGAAGCCCCAAAGACATTTGAGTTGTTTTTTTTTTGTTTCCTCATTTAACAAATTCTAACTTGCACTTCCACTAAAGAAATAYCATCATACTAATAGTTTCTTAAAAGTAGAGTTTTATTAAAAGCTCAGGTCTTATTTATGCACAGAAAACATATACTTCAGTTAGAAAACCTCCAAAGTTATTTTTCAATTTAAACCTAAACTCTTTCCTTGTAATTTCATTTACAGAAACACTTGAAAAATCCAGAATCTACTTCTGTAGTAAGCATACTAAGAGCAAAACACGTAATTGGAAGCAGGCAGTAGAAGGTGGCTGTTCAAAAACATTGTTGCATAACTCCAGAAAAAGTCCTTTTTTTTTTTTATGATTACTTAACAAGTCAGCAGAATAGTTACAACTTACTCTCAGAATTACAAGACAATCACATTAAATGTTCTTTCAGTTTACCAGAGACACAGTCCCTAAGATACCCCCCTGTCAGAAAAAAAATAGCTAGGGTAATAGAGTTGAATTTTCCATTAATTCCATTTTCTCTTTGGCTAGGTAGCCAAAGTATGAGTGCAGAGGGTATTCCAATTTCTGGCTCTGTATCTTCCACAGCAGCCACAGGACTGAATTCATTCATTAGATTGCTTAGCTATCATCAATCAYTCCTCAGGTTTTACCCTCTGTCCCACAAAAATACCAAACCAATCCTCCTACTCAATTCAAGATCAGCTTTTTCCTGTGCTTTGGCATACATCTGACTGACAGTTCAGAGGCACACACTGAACTGTCAGTAACTACAGAACACGCAACAACAACAAGAAAAGCGGAGGCTAGAACAGCACCATTAACAAGACTGGCAAATGAACTGCTTAAGGGTTAAGAGCGTCTGTTCACCCTCAAGCGTTTAAACCCAGTCGTGGTGATGCCTCCTCGTCTGGTAACACCTTGAACTGCTGTTACTTAAATGTTTGCTGCCTGCTCCTTTCAGAAAGATCAGCTTTTRTAGAAAAAGAATATAGGATTATCTCAGTCTTTTAACAATATCTTTAAAACTTGGTCCTGCTAGACTCAATGCCTTCATTGATATGGCCTTTCAGGCTCTTACTGAAAAAGTTATTATTTTAAATGTCACAGAAACTGAATACAAACAACCCAAACAAAATTCATTTTTTTCTGGTCCCAAAGTCTGCTTTAACATTCTGCTCCTTAGTGTTCAGCAACTAAATTCACTTTCTTTTTCTTTTTTTTTATAAAGTGAAGATGCTATCTGCATTCCCTGGACACGAAAGTTCCCTAATCCTTGGAGTAGAGTCTCGCATTTTGGCTGTTCTAGAGATCATTCTTGAGTTCACTGTTGTCCCAATCTTCCAATCTTGTACATTCTGAAATATCTGTAGAACCAAGTTGTCAGTCAGATCCACATAACTTGAAATCAAGAAATTTTGGGGATACTTGTGAGGCAGAGTTACTTTTTCATGAGAACCACCTTCACAGCAGYAGCTGGTTGGCTTAAACCAAACAAGGTATTAACATCTTAGGTGAATTACTGAAAACTATACTGTAAAAGGGCCAAAAGAACCTGCAGCCATTCTATGCATCTTGCTTCCAGTTATGAGCTGCAGACTTCAGTCCTAAGGGAAACTGCATATAGCCTATAATTTGCTAATGTGTCTGCTGCTAATGAGATCCTTGAGCCCAAGCCCTTCACTACCCTTGTAACAGTCACAGGTTATAATACACAACATCACACTTTCAACACTGCTCCAAACAATATCCTCTTCCAATTTGTAACAGAGACTAGCACTTCACTGTCCTCAAACTACTATGCTGCAAAATACAAATCTACTCTTGATATAACTAGAGTTTCCATAGGACAAGCAGACAACCTCAGACTGTTCTTTTACTTGGCATGCAGTAAAAATAATAGTTTTGCACCTCATGATGCAGAAAATGTTTGTTGCTGATACAGAATTACTAATTACTTTTGACAAAGTATATAGATCCGTTCTAACATTTCAGCTTTAATCCAGTCATCCTCATGAAAAACACACCTATTATAACTCAGATAAAATAATTATTTTTTCTAAAAAAGCTTTGCAATGAGCTTCTTGCCATGCAACTGYTAAGCATGCTCTAGTAACAGAGCTGCCCAAAAGATGCTCATTCCTTAAACTATTGTCTCATAATCAAGTATAAGAGACGTAACATCTTACCCTACACTCCATATTGGATTCTAGCCCATCAGAATGCTAACTGTAGGATTAYACAGCGATGATACTCATTCATATTTCCAAGTATGCCAAATAAACAAGGGCTTCAGAGAGATTTACAGTAGGCACAAAAACGATCATTTTTGCATGTTACTGAATATGTAGGTTTGCACAGAGAAAAAAAWTCACTTAAGAAATACAATTTTAACATGTTAGTCACATTCAGGTAATTTCCCACGAGGCCAAATTCAGAATCTAATGGCTACAACTTTACATTGCTGACTCAAAAGCCTTTCACTGGTCTAATGGTTTTTTCATCTACAAAGTATCGAAGAGACCAGAGAAATATAAAATATTTGACTATTTCCCCACWGTGTTCATGTAGATTATCTTCTTTCTGGAGGTCACAGATTACTATTTTGGAATTAAACCTAAACATCACAGATAGATTCATTAAAAATTCCACTCAAATYCACATACTGAATTTGGTCTTTACATCACTCCTAGCCACCACATCCGAAGCAAAAATGTTTTAATTTCTAGTATGGTAACTTCATGCTGTCCAACGATCCTGACAAGATCCTTCATCAAGTATTTTAACAGTTCAGCAAACAAAATGGAAGACCACAACCACCCCCATCCTCAAGCTCCCTCCTGAAATAATCAAGTATCCTACTGTACATCACTTGGACAGATGATATCACCATCCTTCAGTTGGATCTGCGAATGGCTACAACTTTTGACAACCTAACCACTTCCATGTTTTTTGCCTAAACATCGGTATCCATCTATCTATATGTATGTATGGGAGTGCTTGCCTGTAAGTATACACATATGAAGTCCAAACTTTAATTTTCCAATTGATTGACAGCTGTAGAAGATCTCACACAAGCAACACTGAACACTCAGTGCTTCAAAACTGGACTGTATCTGCACATACTTCATTTTTTGCAGGATAACTAACGTAATTTTGACACACCTCATAGAGCTTGTGATATTGCACTTACCCTGGGTGGGACAGTTTGCAGGGCTGTAATATAGTTCTCCAGAGCAATGCGGCGACGGTCATTGAGCATAGCTTCCACCCTGGCCATGTGAGTCTCCACCAGTTGCTGTCTTTCATTTGCTGCTTCTTGTTCCAGTGATTCCACTTTTTCCTGGAAATGCTGTACCGATCATAACAGAAAGAGAGAAGACATCAGTAGAGATCAGCAGACATTAAAAACTACACCTGCAAATGATGAAAATGTTCTGTCCTAGTCAGTCTACCGTGACTCCCAAAAATCTGAGCTGAACATATCTTYTATCGATTTCAACGCAAACTGCTGATGCCCTGTATTCCTGAACACCTGGCCATATTTTATTAATCTACCAAGTATTCCTAAAACAGTCAGTGAAATCACCAGTGAATCCTTCATTTGACCTCAAACTGTTTGGTGCAACAGAATTCTGCCTGGGAACAGATGGAGTTTGGCAAACATTTGCTCCCTGTGATTATAAAGGCTTTCCATGTATCAAAGTAACTTCACAAACAAATCTACAAKACAGAAAAAAATMTATATAAAACAGCCATCAGGAAGAATAAACAAGCCCAAATTCATTCCAATAAGGGGAAATATTCACTGGACAAAACATACAGAGAATAAAGCTTTGGTATTTAATATGCAATGCAATCTGGTTCTGAACACAATCTTTTAYTTTATTTATTTATTTATTTGGTAGTTTTGCATTGAAATGTTTCCAACAGTACTGAGTAATATCTAACAGCCAAAACAGGTCTCAAGGAGTGTTTGGCCAAAATTTTTGAATTATGGTATGATTTTAGATAAAATAATTTTGGGGCTTTTTTCATAACAACTTGTTTTTCCCATAGTGTATAAGGACAATTGTTTCTATTGATCACATTCAGATGGATTTTGTAACAAATTTGGGCTAAATTTTGATTGCTCCAAAGCCTTGGTGTAATCTTCTYGACGCTGAATCCCATCACTTGGAACATCTTCCATTTGGCTGAATGTTTCTTTCAGATAAAAATTGGTGTTTATTGCTTCCTCAAATCACGTTTTCACATCTCTGCTTGTGCTCGGGTGCTTATGTAACTTATATTCATTTATTACAGCTTAAATTCTGAAAAAGGCCCACAGGAATTGGGTTTTCAGTTCTCACTAAAGGCAAACCTTAYTTACAATAAAACTTTGCCCCTCTACACAGTAACTAGAGATGTTCTGCATTTCCATTTCATGGATTGACTTTTAAACAGAGAGAGACCCAGAAGCCACTAACAGCTGGAAGCAAAAATAGCAACTGTGAGAGCAGAATAGAACATTAATTCTCCATATAAATATGTTTTAAAATTATATCACAACTAGCACTGTGTTTTAATTGCAGCCCCTGCTGGTAAAAATCCTTTACCTGGATAACAGCTTTCTTATCAGCCTTTGGCAAGTTCTTCGCTTGGCGTTCTGCCTCTTCCCATTCTCTCATGACCTGGCAAGCAACACAAGGAGGGTGACTTTTGAATTCTCCTCCCTTGTCTCAGGGCTTAGCAACAGCCAAGTACTGCAGCTCAGTCATCATTTGAAATTCCTCTCCTCCCTTTACGTATACAAAAAGCAGTTACCAAAGGCAGAATCCTGTTATTAAATTAAACAAAGACTACACTGCCTTGTCTGAACATAGCGCCTAGCGCTCTCAGGCTCACWGTGAAGAACACTGCTGTTACCCTGCCATCAAGCAAAGGAAGTGGAAGTCTCGGTGGGTGAACACACAGGTCCCTTTTCATCTTGGACAAGAAAAATGTTTCAGTCTAATCTATTTTATGCCCTTGGTCAAAATGAGCAAATTTCAGCTCATTCTAAAAGGTATTTTTTTGGTATCACAAAGATTTCTAGATTTATGTGGACTGCATCACTGACCTTTGAGTAGGACAGATCAAGAATTATATGCAATTTGTGCTGGTCTGTTCAGGAATTGGTGCCAAACATTTCAAGAACTGAACATACTTATATCTCAGGTAGAACACTGACAGAAAAATGATGTAGGAAAACTTTCAGCACCTTTCCTTTCAGCAATCTGAAAGGCCACCTCCTCCTGTAATAGAGGGCAAGGCAGTATTTCAATAATAAGGGAAGGAGTTACTGTTAACTTGCTACAGTATACACGTACTCTGTACAGATAACTGAAACCTCCTCAGGGTCTTACTTTGGGATTCTCCTGATTTCATTTCCAGACAACAATCTCCTCAGATAAAACTTTCTGTGCAACAGTAATTGCTTTCTCTGGATGTAGTGCATGCAATACAAATAAGGGACTTGTTTGTTTGCAAGATTAACACAATGCAATAGTCAGAAAAAACCCAGAGGTAATTTCTCAATATGCACGCTTCTTTCCTTCCTCTCTCATTGAAAATCACACTTTTACACTATTTAAAATGGAAATTCTCAAACAAACCTTTTCCAAAGAGGATTTCAGAAAAGCACAGTCTATATGCATGACTGAAATTTTAGAAGGGTGAACAGCAAAGACAGACGAGGCCAGCCATGTCTCATGTCTGCACTTAACCATCCACCTCTCAGCTCCTGTCTCAAGCTCCCCAGTTGTCCCATATGCTAGACATCACTAATCAGGTTCTCTGATGCACAGATTAGAGAGCACCAGTGGTGGTCCAAGGTATCAGGTGGGTCACCAAAAAGCACCTACGGACTCAAAGTAGTAGGACAAAAGAGAACACRATATAAAACGCACTGAACTGACAGGTCGCCCCATCACCACTTACTTTCTTAATACTTTGTACAGGAGATTTTATTGTTTCTCTGAGAAAGCTCATGTTTCTCTTCAGAGGACATGAAACAGCAATGCAATTTAGAGCACCATGATGTATAATGGAAAAAACTTATTAATGCACAGAGCGCTGCAGTATATTAAGTGCACATTAAGTATTCATGTCTTAATTGTGCACTTAGGCCATAAGTGAATGATTGTGGTGGCCTAGAAAACCTAACTCATATATACAGGCAACATCCTTCTAGAGAACTAAAATATCACTGATGCCAGGATGTGAATGTTACAGAAGACCCAGAAACTATGGCATTAATTCAAGTCATAAACTACAATAATGTGCTAAAGCTTGAGCACTGGCCTAGATTAGGAACTTTGATTTTCTTTACCATCCTCTCCTTCTGTGCCTTCAAATCAYACCTCTGACATCTGCTTAATATTCTTTTTCACTCTGTGAATGAGTRGCCAGTGGATTTTTAAAACTATTGTTTTTTGCCATCTTTATCTGCCTAACTAACCTTGAAAAGTTAGGCAAAAAAGGCAAAAAAACACTCTGCTTACCCACATGATGAAAACAAATATTGTAGGCAATGTGATAGGGACACACTTGCTTAGACCRGGTCTCTCTGCCTATTATTATTTCTTTAAACCTTTTTGGGCATGGGAGGCAGGCTGATGAACTGACATGCTACAGTTAGCTGTTCAGCTCTGGTGCAACGAGAGTGAATGTCTTGTGAAAAAACAAAATGATATGGCTGTTTTCACAAAAAATATTCAACGTAAAGACTGCAGAAGCTGTGCTTTGAATGCTGGTTTTTCAATTAGGATGACTTTAATGGCTGAAAGTATATATATGCCAATCAATCAAAAATACAGGCTTTTTTTTTCTTTTTTAAATTCTGTAATTATCCATGGGCTRCTCCATCACCATCCAGAGAAAACTATTCTTTCAGAAGGTCAGAGCTTTAGAGAAATTATGAGCAATTAACAAATATGCCTCAGCACAGAAAACAAAAAATTATTCTGCAGATGTGCTGATGTATAAAAACGTTGAACTTCTCCTGTATGCACTAATAAAGTTATTTTCCTTCATTGAAAGCACAAATCTAACAAAGCCACACAGATTTATGGCACTTCAAGGCTTGTCTGCTTCTTGCAGGGAAAATGACAACTCCTGGTTGAGATTTAAAGCATTTCAAAGTCAGGACTTACTGCCTAAAAGACTCCTTTTGGGATTGGGCTGTAAGGGGCAGGTAGCAAGAGGGGAAAAAAGAAGAGGAAGTAAGGAAAGCATCATTCATTATTAAGACAAATGCTAAGTACAAAAATCTCATTACACTGAAACCAGTGGAATATACTCCCATTTTATATACTAGTGCATGGACACATAATTGCAAAGGGAATAATTTATACCAGACATATGGGATACATCAATCATAGCAGCAATGGTACTTGACTGAAGAACTGCCTAGTTAGAATGTCAAAGTCATGACAATAAGATACCTACTTTTTCTGAGGGCTTTTGAGTCTTGATCCTTTTTCTGGTAAAAACATCATTAACTATCTCCAAAGAGAGATCTACTCTCTCTTTACTCTCAGAGATAGAGACTGTAAGTAAGGGGGGTACTGCTACTAGCTCAACAGAGAGTTCTAGGGAAGGCAAGATCCCTTGGACACATCATAACAGAGGCAGCAGGACCTAGGGAATAGGTAGTAAGTGGACCCTGGAATTAGTAGTAAGTGATGGTGCAAAGGTGAATGGCCAGCCAACACTGGTTCCTCATGTGGTTGCAGATGAACATCATCAGCTACCGTGGGCTTGCTGATGTGACCCTACCTGATGAGGCAGAGAGAGGACCTTTGATGCTCCTCTGTCACTCCTTCAAATGATGGGCTAATAGGTATCACCCTCACTTCACATTACAGATGCTTGTTATGAGAAAGGAGGGGCAGTTTATAAGAAAGAAACTTTTTCCCCTGAATTATTTAGTAAGGGAGACCTCTTCCTGTAATGTTTCACAATTAAAGTGCATGTATACTGTTCAGTTTATGAGAGGGGGAGCTGAAAGGTAAGCAGTCTTTCTCTAACTGAAGACCTTATTCAACATATGGAAATGACCTTTTGAACAGCTTGTAGGTCTAATCCTCCTCTCCCAGGACAGGCCATGTATTTTAATGTACGTTGTTTGATGATTAACGGGATCGAACACTTTGGTTTAGATCTACCTTACGCTCTGCTTTTAAAAAACTAGACTCTCATCACAGAAATAAACTAAGCATTTTGAACACAACACCAGCCATCACCCTTTCCGCCCCAAGTTCAGGCTGGTTGAGGGCTGAAGTATTTTTAGGTATGTATCTTGGAAGTAAACCTCCAAGAATATCAAGACGACTATTCTAGGAGACAAGGTATCATTAAGCTCTTATCGTAATTACTGTACAAACTATGATTCCTAAAACACTGTAAACAGCCACAGAAAGAGTAATTTTTAGAGACCAGGAAGTCTCAAGATGTTTGAGGGAAAAAATATGTAAATATACAGCTCCCTTGAGTGAGGTTCAACATCTGGTGCCATCAAGCTATTTAGCAGCAACTATTTAAATGTGGGAATTCTACATGAGTCAACTGGAAAGAGAAAGAACGGAATTGTACCAAAACAGGAAACCTGAACTAGGGCAGGCMGAAATCAATTAACATAATCTCTCCATGTTACATATAACAAAGTAGCCGGCATTAAAAGGTTATACATGCATAGATAATAACTATCCAACTCGCACGCAAATGTAGTTTTGCTGTTGTTCTTTGGAGCTGCATTAATAACTCTTGGGAAAAGTTTAAAATTGTACCTTAATATAACTCACTTTACAGTAGTGCCTAGGAAACTTTATAAATCTTGTTGCTCTAGGTGCTACACAAATGTAAGGGCAGACAAACCTTCATGGTCTGTAAGCTAAAAGGAGGGACACTAAGAGCAGAAGGGAGTCAACTGTGTGAACTGGAGTTGCATCAGGCCACGGTAAAAGAGAGCACAGAAACCTTGAGTAAGAGGCTTTTAGGAACTGTGAACCGAGACAGCCCCTGAAAGAAGCAGGGCCTCTGCCCGTGTGCAGATCTTCATGTGAGACAACTCTTCGGAGTTGTGAGAACTCCACAATGAACAGGGGAAATTGCAGAAAGACAACAAGCAGAAAACCTGCACTGTCATRATGATGTTCTGATAGAGTACTTAATTTCAAATTGAAAGCTTTCTTTAATGATTAAAAAAGTTTCCTACTCCTTAGAGGATTACATTTCATATGTGAACTAAAACACATAAGAAATATTTTTTATTAATTGACTGTTACACATCAAAGTGTGCATCAAATCAAGTACTCTTTTAAAACTAGCTGGTTTATTCAACARAGGAAGTACTGTCTGTATTTAGTGAACAAACTTATTTCTGATTATCACATTTATCAAAATTAAAGAATGACTTGCTTCTTTGCTCAAAGACACTGAACATTCCCTCTATTTTTTTAAATATAAGAAAAATAGGTATTCTTGCTCTTTTACAGACCCCATTTCTCAGTGTTGAAAGATGATGACTTTGACCTACAATCTGAGGAAACGGAATTGAATAAAATATTTTCTTTGTGGCTGGAGGGCTTAGCCAGTGACTCTCACTAGTTAACTTTCTTTTTTAAGGAAAAGACTTCCTGTAAAAGCTAAGTGTTTAATTTATTTAGAATTGTTTTTAACRTAACAAATTTAATTAAACTTTAAGCTAAAAACACTTTTTGAAAATATCTGATTTAAAAGAAAGTATAAAAAGCAAWTTTTAAATAAACTGCCGGAAGAGCAGACCAGCAGCACGCGACACAGAGATATCACAGTTACAACAGGAATGAAACAAAGAATGGTGAACTAACTGTTTTTTCTGCATTTCCTTCAGCTTTAGTATATCTTTAACACCTGAAACATTAGCTGGAAAAGGTTAGCGCAGTGCTGTATAAGACAAGACATCACTCAAATATAAGGGAAAAACTAACATTTAAAATTTCAGTACGCTAACTCCCTTTTTAAAAGCTCTGCAGCTGTCCTAGGTACTTTATTTAAGTAATGATTTCATGATCTGCTTAGGCAAACTAAAGGTCAACTCTTACTTTCTTCCTTGGTATTTTATACTGCTGCTCCCCAGGTGCGATCTGGCTTGCTGAGTTGGTTATTTTATCTTTTTTTCTTATTTCTTTTTCTCTTTTTTTTTTTTTTGAACGCTCCCGAAGCAGCCCGATCAGGGAGCGGAGGTGCCTGCCCTGCAGTTGCAGGCTCCGTTCCCGTGCTGTCAGAAAAGAGGGCTGCCAACCTGCTCCCGGGAGGACAACGGCGCGCTTGGCAGCATTGCYGCGAGCATCAGGCAAACCCTTGAACCGCAGCCCTCATTTGTCCAAAATACGCCTGGTAAAATACACTGACCAGAGCATTTACCCAGAATTTTGCTAAAGGCTCGACAGCCTTTTCAGTTAATTCTGATAACCTCAAAGTTACTTTTAATTGTATACTCTATCTATATGCTGTTTTCAAGCCTTCCTGCAAGATGCCCTGGCCTATTTACAAGGAAAGGCATAAAGTATTAGGAAAGGCTGCTTTGCTTTTTTTTCCGTTTTTTTTTTTTTTTTTTTTTTTTTTTAAGAATTTCGTTTCAAGCCTACTCAAACATTTTAGCACCGAAAGCCTGGCTCATGCACCTGTAATACACACAAACTGAAAATCCAAAAGAGGAAAAAAGTTACAGTGAAAAATTACAATAAAATACCTAAACAGTATATGCAGTGYTTCCAAATTATGTTACATTATTTTTTTTGTGGTTGGTCCATTCTAAAATATGCATCACAGGCTTTCCTGCAAACCTTTTATATTTTTCTTCTGCARTTATTAGAGCAGAAATGTCAGAATTTTAATTGGTTTTTCTATTACAAATGCTGTATCTGAAAGGGTGATAACTCATCGCTGAGTGTTGAACAGGATTTGAGGAGGATAGGATTAGAGACCTTSTGGGCAGGCTAGACATCCACAAATCCATGGGCCCAGATGGGATGCACCCACGGGTACTGAGGGAGCTBGYGGATGTTGTTGCCAGGCYGCTCTCCATCATCTTTGAAAGGTCCTGGAGAACTGGAGAGGTGCCTGAGGACTGGAAGAAAGCCARTGTCAYTCCAGTCTTCCAAAAGGGCAAGRAGGAGGACCCAGGCAACTATAGGCCAGTCAGCCTCACCTCCATCCCTGCAAAGGTGATGGAACAACTCATTCTGGATGTCATCTCCAGACACACGGAGGAAAAGAAGGTGATCAGGAGTAGTCAGCATGGATTCACCAGGGGGAAATCCTGCTTAACCAATCTGACAGCCTTCTCTGATGGMATGACTGGCTGGGTAGATGAGGGCAGAGCAGTGGACGTTGTGTACCTTGACTTCAGCAAGGYTTTTGACACTGTCTCCCACAACATCCTCCTAGGCAAGCCCAGGAAGTGTGGGTTAGAGGAGTGGACAGTGAGGTGGATTGAGAACTGGCTGAAAGGCAGAGCTCAGAGGGTCGTCATCTGTGGTGAGGAGTCTAGTTGGAGGCCTGTGGCTAGTGGTGTCCCCCAGGGCTCAGTACTGGGTCCCCTCCTGTTCAACTTCTGCATCAATGACCTGGATGAGAGGACGGAGTGCCTCCTCAGCAAGTTTGCTGATGATACCAAGCTGGGAGGAGTGGCTGACACACCTGAGGGCTGTGCTGCCATTCAGAGAGACCTGGACAGGTTGGAGAGCTGGGCTGAGAGGAACCTCCTGAGGTTCAACAAGGGCAAGTGCAGGGTCCTGCACCTAGGGAGAAATATCCCCATGCAGCAGTACAAGCTGGGGGCTGACCTTGTGGAGAGCAGCTCTACAGAGAAAGACCTGGGAGTGCTGGTGGATGGCAAGTTGAMCATGAGCCAGCAGTGTGCCCTTGTGGCCAGGAAGGCTAATGGTCTCCTGGGGTGCATTGGGAAGAGTGTTGCCAGCAGGTGGAGGGAGGTGATCCTGCCCCTCTGCTCAGCCCTGGGGAGGCCTCATCTCAAGGACTGTGTCCAGTTCTGGGCTCCCCAGTCCAAAAGAGACACGGAGCTACTGGAGAGAGTCCAGCGTAGGGCTACGAAGATGATCCAAGGGCTGGAGCATCTGCCCTATGAGGAACAGCTGCGAGAGCTGGGCCTGTTTAGCCTGGGGAAGAGAAGCCTGAGGGGGGATCTTATCAATGTGTACAAGTACCTGAAGGGAGGGTGTCAAGGGGACAGGAACAAATTCTCTTCAGTTGTCCCGTGAGACAGGACAAGAGGCAATGGGCAGAAACTGAAGCACAGGCAGTTCCGCCTGAGCGTGAGGGGGAATTTCTTCCCTGTAAGAGTGACAGAGCACTGGAACAGGTTGCCCCGAGAGGTTGTGGAGTCTCTTTCTCTGGAGATCTTCAAGGCCTGCCTGGATGCAACCCTGTCTAACATGCTCTAGGTGACCCTGCTGAGCAGGGTGGTTGGACTAGATCATCTCTAGAGGTCCCTTCCAACCTTACTGATTCTATGATTAAAACACAGAGCGCACAGATTCAGTCTATGTAAGTCTTTTTNAGGGAGGTGATGCTGCCCCTCTACTCAGCCCTGGGGAGGCCTCATCTCGAGGACTGTGTCCAGTTCTGGGCTCCCCAGTCCAARAGAGACATGGAGCTACTGGAGAGAGCCCAGCGTAGGGCTATGAAGACGATCCAAGGGCTGGAGCATCTGCCCCATGAGGAACGGCTGCGAGAGCTGGGCCTGTTTAGCCTGGGGAAGAGAAGCCTGAGGGGGGATCTTATCAGTGTGTATAAGTACCTGAAGGGAGGGTGTCAAGGGGACAGGAACAAACTCTCTTTGGTTGTCCCTTGAGACAGGACAAGAGGCAATGGGCAGAAATTGAAGCACAGGAAGTTCTGCCTGAGCGTGAGGGGGAATTTCTTCATTGTGAGAGTGACAGAGCACTGGAACAGGTTGCCCCGAGAGGTTGTGGAGTCTCTTTCTCTGGAGATCTTCAAGGCCCACCTGGATGCAACCCTGTCTAACATGCTCTAGGTGACCCTGCTGAGCAGGGCGGTTGGACTAGATCATCTCTAGAGGTCCCTTCCAACCTTACTGATTCTATGATTAAAACACAGAGCGCACAGATTCAGTCTATGTAAGTCTTTTTGGTGAGAGGAAAAAGAAGTTTCGATTATTCAGTTCAAAAGCACTACTTTTTCCCTTTGTCTTTAGATGCATTTCATACATACACCTGGCAAAGTGAAACTGCCCATAAGGAATTTCCCTGAAATGTTACAAAGGAAGGATGAATTACAGAGTGGTCAAGGTCCTTATTCAAAACCAAGAATACTCTCACAAACCCAGCATTCTTCTGCAAAGACTAGACCAATTTTTAATGGATTTTTTTTCCCTTTTTACCAGTACAGGTGGACTGTAGCAACTTATGATCACAGGTGTGATCAAATCCAATGTGTGTCCAGACAGCTGAATTCTTAGATACACAGTCAGAAGGGCAGCAAATGATTTATTTATAGCATTGTCACTGGGCAGGGCAGCTGGCAGAAGCCTTGGGAAATAAGAACATGAAGGAGTCCATGTCTTACGGCTCCACAAACAAAACTACCTGCCCTAAGTARAAAAGCAGACGCTCCCCCTTACCTGAGACATCCTTTCACGATGCTTAGCTTCAAGTCTCTCCTTGGCTTTCTGGAAATGGGCATGCTCATTCTCATCCCCAGGTGTCTCCAAGTACTTGTCAACAGCATCTGGAGTGCTAGCAGCTGTGGTAGGGACTGAGGGAAAATTTTGAGGGTAAGAGAGGGATAGGAAGGGGAGGAAAAGCAGAATTATCAGGTTAGTATAGATTAAATTTAGCAGAATTGAGGAAGAAACATCTACTTTAATTTCTATCAGAATAAAGCCATTCATTTAACCTCAGAGAAGTCTAACATACAGCTTCCACAAATATACTTTTAGTCAGGTATAGTACATGCAGCAAATATCTAGAGATTTCTTCTATTTTATAATCCAGGAGAAACTCTTTAGAATTAACAGAGGGACATCATTACAAACAGATTAGGAATGACTGGAAAAGGAAAAATTCCAAGAAAGAAAAATGGCAATGAGCAAAGTAGATAAACCAGCAGAAAGTCTTCTGCAAAATTGTGTGCTTTATGTATTAGTTTATTTTTTTTAAAGATAAACTGTAACACAAACAAGTGCCAACACAAACAAATTTTTAAGCGCCTATGGACTGCTTGGTGCTCTAATGAAATACCTCAAATTCTTCCCTTAATGCATTCTGTTCTCACAGATATTTTCTTTATTTTTAACAAYTCTAACTATGAAAACCCCTCACCGATGCTGGAAATAATCAACAAGAACGCACTGATCACCACACATTCCTGTCAGATAACCAGACTATACCTATTGCACCGGGAGCAGGAGGATTTACATTTCGAATAATTGAAGCAGAGTAGGCAGCAATTCTTTAATTATGCAGTAACATCCAACAGCTTCCAGATTAACTAGAGTAACATTTCTGTGCTAGGGACATAACAGCCATTTAAAAAGCTCTCTAATGATGATCAATTTAATTTCAGCTACATTATCCCTAAATGTTTTATTCTATAGTCTCATTTCCCTGGTCACATTTTGTTCAACAATTGCAAAGTCAATTTAAAAATTCTATCAAACAAAGACGGTACATATAGTTGCACAAAATTTTCTTAAATGAGTTTGACTATACGTACTTTAGTTAACTTTAGCTTCAAGTACAGAAGTAATACATTTTACTAGAGAGATTAATACAAGTAGGAAAAACAACAAACCAAAACAAGAGAACTCCCCAAACAYTCCTCAAGCCTACAACAGAAGCAAACTTCAGTCAGAAATTCAGCCTGAGAAATAACAGTCAACGTTTGTTTATTACTACTCTCTCAAAAACTGGTTGAACTGTAAACACATTTATGTTATTTTTATTATTTTTTTTTTTAAATCATCAGTTTAAAGAGCGAGCGCTCCACACGTTAGTTCTAAGGAAATACATTCTCAGATCTTAAGATAWACTGGAGTTTTTTTCCACAAAATCTCAAACTCTTCCTCAGATTTTACATTATACATATAACCCAAAAAGCAGAATAAACAAAACAAAATCAGAAAGCCTTTGGCCCTGGCTGCATTTGAGWCAAAGACGGTTTTAGCTGCTGCTGAAGTCAACCATAAAACAGATTTTTGTAAGTTACTCGCTGGAAGAAARGCAGGGCCTTCCTTGTCTCAGCAAAACAAAACGGAAACCTCTACAAGCAACCAAAAAAAGCTGGTGGGAAGTCATAGGCAGTGACAATTATTGTTCTTCCAGCCATTTTTAGATTTGCTCCATGAATATTTAATCACAAGATTTACATTTTGCAAACATTTTTATTACGGAAGTATTGTAATAAACAAAAAAGAAAACAGTTAAGCTTCCCCCAAAGCCACAGAAATTACAAAAATGGAATGTAGCTCTTAATTTTCTCAGGTTTCCCTCATAGCCTCAGACAATTGGAAGCGTCTATTTCTGTTACAAAGGCATAAAAATCATCTTTTCTCTTTTAAACTCTCTTAATGATAATAGTTCATCTTCAGTGACAATATGAGGGAAATACTAGAACCGCACAATTTCAAGCGTAAGGACACACAAAAATAAAAGGTTAAATATGAGAGATTCACAAAAGTAACCACAAAGCGGTAACAACTCCCAAATGCACCAGCCCCTCTGTGGCGCTTACTCACGTCGGGTGATCACTCGCAGACAGCTATCCACTATCCACGGATAATGTGAGCTATCCACGAGAGTTATCCAAAACTCTGTATTTTAAAACCAGCAGTTCTGGTAACAATCCTCTGGGGCAAGCAAAGAGCGTGCCCCCGTTTCTGGGGAAGCCCCCGCCTCTCCGGCTGGGGGGCGCATGAGCCGCGGGTCCTCCCGTTCACGTCCRCGCAGAACGGCCAACGGGGCTCCGCAACGAAAGCTCTCAGACAGCAAACCCGTGCAGGGCCATCAAGGATCGTTAAAGACGGGACAAGCGTCTTGCCAAACTGTACAGAACTGTTTCTGCGGGGTGCAGTGCTGCCTGTGGAAAGACTGTAACGCACGTAAGCAAATTCCGAAAACGATCACCTAAAGCCTGGACTGAGTGAAAAGTACCATTTCCAAGATTCTTCAAAGTACTTTTAAGTATCTTTTTTTTTTTAATGTCCGTAGCATCAAATTCATTTGATCTTTCCAGATCTTTCCTGAAACTACAGTTAAGTATGGTAATTTTAATTTTATTTAAAAAATAAAAATGAGATTTTATTACAAAGCAGGAGGGAATTTAAAAGCATCAGACRGAAGGCCATCTATTCCAGCATCTCGTTTCTTGATAGAGGTTAACAGAACATGGGAACGTCCTGAACAGAAATGTATATATGAGCAGGGGAAATTTAAGGTGACACTCTCTCAGCTTGCAAATCTGACACTCGGGGACTCTTGAGCAATGTATAAATACCCTGTAACAATGTCTTTAAACTATCCTTGCTGGATTTTCCTTCCATGACTGTTTTCCACCTCCAAACTCGCATGAAACTTAACATTTAAAATATGGGACAGCAATGAGTTCCACAGTTTAACGATGCTCTGGGCGAAGAAAATGTTCCTTTGTCTGACCCCTCCTCCCAACTTCCTAGGACATCCCCTGGGTTTTGCAGGAGAAGGCTGAATGGGGCAGCATTCTAGTATATTCTCCATGTTTCCCAATCTTTCATCATTTTTTTCCCCACTGARCTTCTTAAGTCTGTTCAAATGTGAGTGGAAAGAAGTGATGATCTAAATAACTGTCCAATGAATTATGCTAATTTAACCTTTAATTTATTGAACAGGAAAAAAGGTCACACGAATTTGCAACTAGATCTGTTAAGCCATCTGTATATTTAAAGGTCTGAATTTCAAAAAATGCTGTCTCACACGCACAGCCTGTAGGGCCAGATTTTTTGATGATACCCTTACTTCTCACTGGGACACCTACTAGAGTGTTTCCGAAGAGGTGAGAATTACGCTCCATTATGAGCGGTTCCCCATCAAATAAGACTTACGGGGTCTGTGCCTCCAACTCACCCTCAGCACTTCCTTATAAATTTATGATAAGCATGGGTCTTACTGACAAGCATCTTGGCTCTTTTTCTTAACAGTAAAGACTAGCATTATTTTTTTCAGTATGTACTTCTCTATGCACAACCCACTCGGTCAAGGACTTCACAAACAGGCAAGATTTTTGTGGATGTTAGGTGAGAACAGACATCAGCAAGAGATTAAATGCATATTTTATCCTTATGTGCTTGCTGCTAACACTAGCCCATGCCTAACAGAGTGGGTTAAATTTGCGTAAAGCAAGTGGTAAGACAAATAGTCTATGTACCTCTTCTGGAATATTTGTTTGTGTCTGTCACACGTGCAGTCAGAGGTTGCAGATATTAACCAACCTATTAACATCGATCATATCTTAATCTGAAAACAGAGATATAAACAGGAATAATTTCTGCAAAGAGAAGTTAAGTATCAATATTTAGGAAAATTTTAAAACGATCTTGTAGGCTTTTATTTTCTATTAAAGCTGAGTTTTGGAAGTAGCTCCTTTTATTTGTGGCTAGTTGTTAACATAATTATAAGGTAAGCAAAAATATATCCCTGGCATTAAAAAAAAACCCCAMAACTCAAAACAGAAAGTCTGCTTAAAAATAATTAACTCCACAAGATTTTGCTCCCTGCATTTACTAAGTTTCCAAATGATTATGTGAGAAATTCTCCACTCAATATTAAAAAAAAAAGCAATCCTCAGCAGTATGTTTAAAAACTTTTGATTCCAATAATACAACTAACTATTATCCCCCCGATAAAAAGACACAAGATACAGCTATAAGAGAACTGGGTCTMCCTTCTACCTAGGGCAGAAAAACTTTACGAATTTATTCATGGCTCCTAGCACACAATCTATTGTTTCTGTTCCAATACATTTGGGAACTTCATTCATGTAGATGTGCTGCACGTTTTCTCATAACAAGTTGGGAACATTTGGTCAGATATCAGCTACACACARGAATTTCTTAAAAATCTCCAGTCTGATCTCTTTTTTGACTTTTTCTTAAAGGGACATTTCAATGCATTTCAATGCTTTTCAATGAATTTCTATGCATTGCTTGTTTCATAAGGTAACACATTCTACTACTGTATGAGAGCTCATCAAAAAGCTTTTGACAGGTGTGGATGAAATATAGTACTAGAYGATATTTTCTTCATACCTGCACTCATTTTACTTGTCAATTCCAAAACAGATTTATTAAACTTAAAAATCCTAACCTTCCAGGTAACATTGGTTCAATACAGTCAAACTATGCTTTATACCATTTGCTATTTAACAGCAATTCTTAATTGTCAGAAGACAGACCAGGAAAAAAATAAAAATACAAAATAGCCCACAAGATCCTGTTTTTTTCTATTTTGCAATCAAAACAAATCTTTATCAGTAGCTCCAGTGAAAGAATAAAGTCATTTACCACACTCATATTAGTGAAAGGATTAGTAGATATCCTCTTTCTAAATTACACTCGCTGTTGCATATAAGACAGGAAGTCGCTTGAAATGCGAACACAGTGCAGGAATCACTGAATGTGTTCACTGCTTCTGAAATCCCACAGGCACAACTGCATCATTAATGAAGAATTAAAATCAAAGCTTGCAGTGTTAACTAAAATCACAACTAATTACAGTATTTCCAAAACCTACTAGTGTTTATGGAATATCTTTGGCAATCTATCATTGTTACTGCTACCCTGTTAAATGAACTGATTTTACAAAATGTAAAACCATTCCTTTATGAATAAACTACTCCACTTACAGCAGGTAAGCAACAGAATATGTACAGCAGCAAGCAAGCTGAGTGACAAAAGACRTACGAAGCTTGGGGAAGGTATAAACCAGATTACAGTAAATGATCCTTATATTTTATGTAGGGAAAGGATGGACCAAGATGAGTTATTACACAGTAAGTAGTGAAGTTTAATTAATACAGTTTAATTGCTCAGAGAAAAGTATTTGCTGAACTAGTACATTTTTTAGTATGAAGATCAATATCAGGGCACAGAACAATAAAATCCTAAACTCTGAGTACAGTGCATTTATATATATATTGTATACAATATATAAAATTATAAATACAGATAGCTATTCTCATTCTCAGCATTCCAAACTGGAGGACAGGCAGGAAAACTCCCACTCTTTCCAGTTTTAATTACCTTATCTTCACATATTCTTTCATGAAGAGCATATTAAGCATTCCTTAACCCTGTTTAAAACCGTTAAAAAAAAAAAAAAAAAAGAGGGAGGAAAGAGGAGAGAGGAGAGAAGAGATCCTTCCATAGTCAGTGAGAACTTATGAAAATCAACACCAGAAACGTCCCCAATTTTAGTATTTTTTCCTGTGAGTGGTGTTTTTGTTTTGTCTTTAGGTTTTGGGAGAAGTAGACAGCAGGGATGGGCTCTGAGCATTGGCATGACCTCTGATTCTTTTCTCCTTAATAAGACCATCAGGAGGCAGAACTTGTGACACTGGCACTTGTGGCATTTATCCCAGGCCTCTTGAGATCTCTTTTTCCAGCATAAACCCTTTCCTATTTTATCACCTTTACGYTTCCCATTTCATTCATCTTCTAGAAAGTGTCAAATCAAAATAATTTTACTTTGCATATTTAGACTATGAGAAGGTTTCTTTAACTCCAGAAATTACTGCAATTGCAGCTACAACGCTACCGGGTGCTTCAACAACATACTTTTAAAAAGAGTTGCATGGGAAAGAACCTTAACCAAARGGTTGAGAGGGAGCATTAAAGGTTTTGGATAAGAGCCTCTGGATACTTATGCAAACCTTTTGAACATCCCTCATCACCAGTCTTCATAATTGCACAAATGCTAATATTTTAAGATTGAGCTCCGAGAGCTAGATCTTTCGTCTTGTGACTGATCAGCAGATTTCCCTGATTGGAAGCTAATTGCAGAGCAGTAAATTGTACTGATTACATTCAGAGCCTGGAATTCCTATCCTTCAGACGATTCAGCTCCAGCTGTCCACTTTTTAATTTTCAGTGAACATGTTCAGTAATATGAACTCTAATTAAGATTTTCATTGATATTAAGGCCCATGCATTTCAGCTAGATACTTTTCACTCATGCTGCTCATAAAATAAATAAAATTCAGCAGAATGGCTATCTTGCATATTTGCTTTCTCCCAACACTATGACACCCTAAAAGTCTATGGAAATGAAATTTTCTTCATAAAAACTAAGGAATAGGCTAGAAGATACACAAATATATTTTTCTATTATCACTCACCTCCTCAAGTTTGTCAGTTCTTTTCTTCCCTCATGTTCAAAATGATGACCTTGTTTCAACTTGTCTTCAGGTCTATTCCCTGCTTCTCCCCTGACATACACCTAAGATTAGTCACTTAACAGTGAGTGCTGATTTGCATTCCCAAAGAGCCAGCCACTCCAGCTTCCAAAAGCTAGTGGCTGGACTTTCAAGTTGAGCACCTTCCTGCTTTGCTGCCTCTCATACTTGWGAGGAGGTCCCCAAAGCAAATGTTCCCATCACTGCCTTGCAAAGCTCTGCTTCAAGGTCATTCTCACATGATTTGTCACCATAAATWTAATATTTATGAGAAAAATAGAAACTAACAGAACTAGTTACAGCAATAGCAGTCCTTACATTAACACTTCACATTAATCATAGAATCACAGAATCAGTAASGGTGGAAAGGACCTCTGGAGATCATCTAGTCCAACCGCCCTGCTCAAGCAGGGTCACCTAGAGCATGTTAGACAGGGTTGCATCCAGGCAGGCCTTGAAGATCTCCAGAGAAGGAGACTCCACAACCTCTCCGGGCAACCTGGTCCAGGGCTCTGTCACTCTCACGGGGAAGAAATTCCCCCTCACGCTCAGGCGGAACTTCCTGTGCTTCAGTTTCTGCCCATTGCCTCTTGTCCTGTCACAAGGGACAACCAAACAGAGTTTGTTCCTGTCCCCTTGACACCCTCCCTTCAGGTACTTATACACACTGATAAGATCCCCCCTCAGGCTTCTCTTCCCCAGGCTAAACAGGCCCAGCTCTCGCAGCCGTTCCTCATGGGGCAGATGCTCCAGCCCTTGGATCGTCTTCATAGCCCTACGCTGGGCTCTCTCCAGTAGCTCCATGTCTCTTTTGGACTGGGGAGCCCAGAACTGGACACAGTMCTYGAGATGAGGCCTCCCCAGGGCTGAGTAGAGGGGCAGCATCACCTCCCTCCACCTGCTGGCAACACTCTTCCCAATGCACCCCAGGAGACCATTRRCCTTCCTRGCCACAAGGGCACACTGCTGGCTCATGTTCAACTTGYCATCCACCAGCACTCCCAGGTCTTTCTCTGTAGAGCTGCTCTCCACAAGGTCAGCCCCCACCTTGTACTGCTGCATGGGGATATTTCTCCCTAGGTGCAGGACCCTGCACTTGTCCTTGTGGAACCTCAGGAGGTTTCTCTCCGCCCAGCTCTCCAGCCTGTCCAGGTCTCTCTCAATGGCAGCACAGCCCTCAGGTGTGTCAGCCACTCCTCCCAGCTTGGTATCATCAGCAAACTTGCTGAGGAGGCACTCTGTCCCCTCATCCAGGTCATTGATGCAGAAGTTGAACAGGATGGGASCCAGTACTGAGCCCTGGGGGACACCACTAGCCACAGGCCTCCAACTAGACTCCTCACCACAGATGACGACCCTCTGAGCTCTGCCTTTCAGCCAGTTCTCAATCCACCTCACTGTCCACTCCTCTAACCCACACTTCCTGGGCTTGCCTAGGAGGATGTTGTGGGAGACRGTGTCAAAAGCCTTGCTGAAGTCAAGGTACACAACGTCCACTGCTCTGCCCTCATCTACCCAGCCAGTCATGCCACCAGAGAAGGCTGTCAGATTGGTTCAGCAGGATTTCCCCCTGGTGAATCCATGCTGACTACTCCTGATCACCTTCTTTTCCTCCGTGTGTCTGGAGATGACATCCAGAATGAGTTGTTCCATCACCTTTGCAGGGATGGAGGTGAGGCTGACTGGCCTATAGTTGCCTGGGTCCTCCTTCTTGCCCTTTTGGAAGACTGGARTGACATTGGCTTTCTTCCAGTCCTCAGGCACCTCTCCAGTTCTCCAGGACCTTTCAAAGATGATGGAGAGCGGCCTGGCAACAACATCCACGAGCTCCCTCAGTACCYGTGGGTGTATCCCATCTGGGCCCATGGATTTGTGGATGTCTAGTTTCAAATTATCAATGGTCAAACTCTTGCATATAGAATTGTTTGCATCATCTCTCCCTTGAATCCAAAACTTTATCACCCTCCCCCCACTCCAGCCCAACACTGGTTTAACATTTTGTTCAAGAGTGAAATATGATTATAAATTTTATAGATGAAGGTAACTTKGCATTTACATTCACTAAATGTGCTAGTCAAAATTAACAACTTAGATAKTAGAACTCATCCATTTACAGTTGATAGGTACTGAATAAGAAACCTCAAGTACTCACAGTGAAGAACTGTAAAAATAAGTTTTTAAGATTTCATTTACGCTGCTGGAAAATTGGCCTCAGCTCGATCAAGATGCATGATTTAGCCTAGTTTCCACGCCAGAGAAAATTAAATCCAGAAGATACAGGAAACCTATGCTGGAGATGTTAGGGAAGGGATACATTTAAGTGAAGTCTTGAGAGGCAATTTCCCCTTTACTGCTAGTTTAAGAAGTAATAAGAAAACTGAATACAAAAAGCCTACATGGCAGGGTTTTCTAGTGGGATTAGCTTAGTGTATTTCTAAAGATTTCCTTCCCCTTCTACCCTACTCATTCTGATAAAAGACTTGTACTTAGTGAAATGTTTCCTTGCAGTATCACTGCTTATAAACGTGGGGTTTTAGGATTTGAAATGTTAGTACTAGATTTCTGTATTTTAAATTGTATTTCCTGTAGTGCTGCAAAAAATTAGTGCTATAGCTAGTTCACTGTGACGAATACTTTCCAATACCAAGTAGCTTGTCAAAAAATGTCTCTGAAGTTTTACAGACAAAATAAATAATCATCTGATAAATAAGACAGAGGATCCTTCCCAACTAAAACTATGTATATTTTACCATTCTGCTTATGCAAATGAACTGCAGCTCTTTACCTCCTTATTACTTAAAAGATGCTCTGGAGGTTGGTATGCAAGTTTAGCTGCCAAAATGTTTTACTCCCTACTAATTAAAAAGATGTCAAGATCTCAAACAGATAGCAAATGCATAAAGGAAATTACTGACAAGTAAATATGACGGGAGTCATTAAAGATGATAATCTTTAAGCCTTTGCTGTAAAAAGGTACAGACTATTATATGCAGTACCTTTAAGAGAAAGTAAACTGGATAATGCAAAATACTAGAGGTAATACATTTTCCCTCACTTAAGAGTACAAATTGAAAATATTTTAAGATTGMTCTTATCAATTACTAAGAAGGGGCAGATACTAGTCAGAAGGCAAGGTAAAGTTAGCCTACATAAAAAGCAGTGAGAGTAAATCTCTAATACTAGACTGTCTTGAGCACAATACTTTAACATGTATTTGTTGYATGCGAAGACCCAAGCATATTATGAAATTGTAGCTCTTCAGTTACAACGCCTGCTTCTTTTCACCACGTCCATTTGAAATTGAAATAAAGTATGCACTACTCACAAACAATTCACAATTAATGGTTTAGCAAGTCTGTAAGATTCTGCGTTTAGTCTAGAGAATAAACACAATTCTACCTAAATTCATACAAAATATCAGTGAGCAAAAATACAACAGCGCACGCTGATATTTAAATTTTCAACTAGGTGTCCAGGTTACAGAAATCAGGCAAAGGAGGTAATGGACAACACTGAATCCTCTTGGTTCACTCTGTTGTTAGCCTTAGTAATCT
>NW_028185406.1:938205-1015364 GCF_003343005.1 Rhea americana | reverse complement strand
CAAAAAAAAAAAGGATATTTCGATGATATGTCAAAGTCTTCAGAAATTGACTGTGCCACCAGAGTCTGGTTTACTACAGCTTAAGATGAAGAACAAATTAAAATATTGCAGCAAGGATTTCATAATGTTCTAAATTTATCATATCACAGGAACTAGTAAGAGAGCTGGAAAGAATGCAACAGTAGTTAAATTTAATCCATTTAAGAGAAAGAATTTTCCAAACTTTGAAGCTCCTTGTGTCTGCAAGTTAAAATATAAACATCATTTCAAAACAGTATTTACTGAAAAATTATGTGGTTTTTGTAGCTTTAAAGATGCTTAACAAGCAAGGACACTAGGACACTAGAGAAAAGTGAAAAGTTTTTTACAGTATATTACTCTTTCGTTTGACAATAAGACAGAAATAGTTCCTTTGATAAGGGCACTTAAATCATCTTCTGCTTACTCTTGTCAATACGTAGCTGTTTTGAAGTCATTAAATCTGAATTACCCATCTGATAGATCCTAATGGTTTCCAAGAACCCATTATGGACAGTCACAGTAGATGTTTGAGTTCTTACAGTGAACAGAAACCGTGTACAGTATTGAACGTCCTTATTAAAAATCAATAGAAAGATGGCATGGGGTCTGGCAAGCTAAGGGAAATGGTAACAAGATATTAAAAGCCTTCCCCTTTAGGGTAATTATATATCAATTCCAGTGTAGTTCAGTGATGAAATGTGTTACACAAAATTTGACAACAATAGCTTCCTATGACAGGACATAACTACCCATTCAGATCAAGGCTAAGAGACTTCAATACGGAAGCAGAATAAAATATGAGCTTTTTCCACAGACAGAATAATATTCATCATAATAGAACATCCTTAGGTTTTGGTTCAGTCCAATTTCAACATCTACAGGAAAAATAACCTCACATTCCACCTTGCTATCCCTTGTCTGCTTCTCAAGAGAAATCTARCCAGTACCCACTATACCACAATATATACCACATCATGTAAAATCCAACAAGTTTATCCTACAAAACAAGATGTAATTAGGCAAAGGAAAGACATGTGCTCTTAGCTTCCCTCCAACCTTCCTGCAAATATTTCCAAAGTCCTCTCTGGTTTTGTATGCTGTTCTCTTGACCGTGCACCTGTCTCCACTGTGCAGCCCTGCTTCCCAACCTGCTCAAAACTCCTTCCAAGGATCCCTGTGCACTCAAGCCAGCTCTCCCTCGTGTGCATTTCACTCTCCTGACTCCAGGAGAGAACTATATATTCCAATCTACCAGCTGTGGAGCTGAACAAACAAAACCACATCCACAAACCACTCAGTGTGCTTTCTGCACACTGTCTACTGCCTCAGAGATGCTCACTGGAGCTTTGTAGGACACCAGGGAACAGCAGTAATGTAACTATTGGAGAGAAAAGAAATGAAGAATGAAGTAAATGAATAAACATAGATAGCAAGGGGAACATGCAAGAACTGAAAGAAAGGTTAAGTTTCGGGGGAGATGAAAAAGAAATACAAGAAAAATGATAGGAAGAAGGAGGGGTGGGTGAAGAATTCCTAGATGGAAGGTCTTTTCCACTTTTTTTCCCCCTCTTTTTTCGTGAGATTGAGAGTAGGGGGGAGGGAAAAGAGGGTTGACCCAAGATTCASTCTAACTGGGTAAAGTCCATCAATCAATTTTAGCAATATTGGAACTGTTTCAAAGATAAGATCTCACTTAAGTGCTGAAATGTATCATATTCAGCATTTCCAATAATTTTGATTGCCATTTATATTCAGCAATATTATGAAGAGTGATGAGAAACAGTACACAGAGAGTGAAACAACAGATGAAACTTGAAGAAAAATAAAGTATTTTAGGAACAGAAATAAGAGAGAGGTGTAGATCATGGTACATAACACTTTGATGCAACATGAAAAATACGGGAACAAAAAGATAACTGAAGTAGCTTGGAAAGTGTACCCTATAGACTCAAATACTGTTTGAGAAACTGCTGAGGAAAACACATAAGTTCTAAATCAAAAAAGACAAGACCACCTATCTTTCCATGCTCCTAGATGTGTCAATGAAATTGTGCAGCTCAAATATTCATATTAAATCCATGTCATAACCTCTGTTGTGTGGTATGATTTTAAAGTTTACTGGAATTTGCAAAAAAAATTGCTTGGAACAAGTTCCTATGAATGGATGAAAAAGCTGAAATAAATCCATTTAATGGAAGCCATTTTTACTTTTCCTGTGTTCCAAATACGACATGAACACAAACAATATTGACATATTATGAAACTCTCACATTTTCACAAGGAGGGAAAGAATAGGAACACACTCAAAAATATCAATATCTGGATTTAGTTAGCACATAGTTACAGAATTACTTTAAAGGGCTTGCTTTCTTTCTGTTTTTTCACCTTAGTTAGTTAAGATATTTTTCTTAAACACAGAACAATTCAGACCAGCAACAGAATTCCCAAAGTAAAGCAAGATACATATGAGAAGAACAAAAAATGGTGTGCTCTTGGCATTGTTTTATTTTCACTGAACTTAAGAAAGAATTAAATCTCCACGGGAGAGAGAGAGGGAAATCTCCTGGGCTCATCTGAATTTCCCAACGGATTTGCAGTACAGCTTGATTAAATTTAGAAGTTGTTTCTTTTTTCACTTCTGATTCCACATTCTGTGAAAGAACTGTCAGTCTTAGAAGGGAGGATTATTTATCCTTCCAAATAGTATGAGCACAAGCTGTACAACTTTGCTGCTGAAAGACAAGCTGGAAGAAAGCAGCCAACCTAACTGGCCAACTTTCATTCAATTCATAGTATTCTTTTTAAGATCATGGCCAAGGCTATCTCAAGTAGCAGCAATATCACTAGATTGCTGGGAAGGGATCTGAACAGAGTCCTTTTGACTTTTGTCACAGTGTAAATCCTGTTGCTTACTGTTGCAACCAGTGTCACGTTTACACCTACAAACTGCATATGGAAGGCAACATTATCGTATTATCAATGCGACAAATCAGAATCTCATCCCTCTAAGTTTTACTATTTAGTTCACGTGAAGTCTGTGTGTCATGACTGTTCTTTTAGTCAGCAACATCTCTCCCTTTATGTAATAACTTCACAGTATTACACAAGCCAGCAACAAAAGTCTCAGATTTGAAGTGCTGGGTGAGTAACTACAGCTCTGTTTACAAGATACACTACATAGCGTGATCTCTGCGTCTGCACAGAGCCCTACAACAGAATTTGGGCACAAAAATGTATCCATATGGCTCAGCTTGAAGGCCAGAAGCCAAAACAAATCTGTAAAAACTGAAAGTCTAACAAAACTGCTTCAATCTTGCAAGAGTCAAAATACAGTACAAGTCTATTTATAGTGCTGTACAGCCTTCACAAAGACAGTTCAGAATTTGCAGTGAAGCTGACAAAGGCAATAGTAATTCCTAAAATTAAAATGCACAACACAGAAGGCCAATAACTATTTTTCATCCAATCATACCTTGCTGAACATCAAAAATACAGTACATGAATGAAGCTGCTTTAAAAAAACAACAACAACAAAAAAAAAAACTTGGGGCTGAGGAACTCTGATACTGTTGCTGCAGGTGTAACATCAGACAAATCAGATAAATGGAGGGTTATTTCCATTTGCCTCTTACAGGCCAAGCCGACCCCAGAAGTATCCCAAATTCTGTGCAGGTAAATCCTGCTCACTCCAGTCATTCTTCCTTTGCTAATTAGAACTATTTCCACTAGCAAAGCAGTGAAAGGTTCAGTGTCTCAGCTATTTTCTCTTAGTAATTTTGATGGCCATCATCTCATCTTTGCTCCGATCACCATTTAAGCACGACGATCTATGCAAAAGTGACAAAGGTAATAAACCACTAATAAACCACTACAAATTCTCTGTTGTTTGTAACAGTAAAGAAAAAAAAAAAAAAAACATGGCCTCATCTCAGCTGCCTGAAACTAAATGCACAAGCTGCCAAATGGCTTTTCTAGGGCCCTCTCTCTCATTGTAGATTTTTTATTTGCCTCTAACCTCCATGACCCAGTTCTTCTCACTTTAGCTTTACTTTTCTTTCCTCCATTCCATGCCTACACATCAATTGTCCCTCAACATTACAGAGCCTGCATTTTTCAATGTATGAATCTTTCTTCTTTAAAATCCTCCTCTTCTATTGTTGCCTAAATTAACTCTCAATTAGGGTTACAAAGTCACTTTTTTTTTTCTTGCCTGTCATAGAGCACACAGTAAGAGACAGAGTTGTCATGCATCTCTGAAAGCTGACTTAGGAACTTACTAGTTTAAGATTTTACTTTTTTAGCAAGCATATTACTATTATATTTACAATATATTTCTTCTCTCTCCTCACTGCATCTTTCCTCTTGTTACAGGAGCTGATCACTGCCCATACGGCATCTTCCTTGCTCTTCTTGTGGTCGTCTTTCCACATCCCTCCAGGGAGCCTTGCCATGAACGGCTCCAAAAAACATGGAGATGAAATGCAGTTGGAGGACCAGAGTAGCAATCCTACCTCCATCAGTGCTCTTGCTCCCTCTCCAATAAAATGCAGGTCAACTCTTTACCTCATGACACACATACTATGGCTTTGCAAATATTCAAATAAATTTTTAAGCTTGCTACTTATTCCAAACATTCCTAGACACAATTTGGATTTTTTTTTTTAATAAAAACAGTCCTAATGCATTGCTTCTATTCTGCTCCCTCCTGTCCATCTTTGTGAATGGGTAGGGCAATGAAATATATAATCATTCTCTAATGTTTCAGTTGTAAATGGCAGCTGTAACTCTCCCAAGAACATCAGCAGACAGGGACAATATCAGAGGCTCACAAATCAAAACACAGCTGACAAATCTGTATCAGCTTCACGATTCTGTGATGGGGAAAATARTGTCTTGCAAACCAAACTCACAACGCAAATACTCTTTCTTCACAGAAAGCCATCATTAAATATATGGTATGTTAAATAAAGAGGTGGGAGATAATTCACATTCATGTGCATCGTGGTCCTCAGGGAAACCTAGAAGTCAAACCGCGATTCTCCCATCTTCCTTGCAAATGCATACAAAGTATTCAAACAGAACTTAAAAATAAACAGAAAAACAAAAAAAAACTAATTCCAAGGCTGGAAATAAATATTTTGATATTCTTATGAGACTGTATTTTCTTGGTTAAAAAATTAAGAAATAATATGTAAAAATACAMTTTGCAAACTATGCGCTATTTTTAAACTTACCTGAGGCTTCTTTCTTTCTGTACATGCATTGTACATGCACAAAGACAAACAGAGACACACAGAACGTCAGTGCACTTTACAGAAGATTTTAAGACAAAGTAAGTGTGAAAGCCTTATCTACGGAAATGTTAAGCTTGCCTTCTGTTACCCCTTTGCAAAACCCAGTCTACAGCATAAAGAAGTTATCGCTATCATGCCGGATTAGAGAGACACTAAAGAGTTATAGTTATCGCTATCATGCCGGATTAGAGAGACACGTTCGATAGAAGGTGGGCGAACAGAGCAGCTCGCCGGGAAGGTGGTTAGTGGCAGCACAGCCCGCTCCCAAGCAGCAGAGCCAGCGGCGCGCGGGAAAGGCTGCGCGAGGCCGGCGAGCTCCACTTACTGACGCTGCCACAGACCGCCAKGCAGTACTCCTCCGAGTCAAAGTTGTTCCGGTTGCCGCCGCAGCCGCCGTAAAAGAAGGGCGCGCACTTGCCTTCGGTCACGTCAAAGTACCAGCGGGAGATCATCGCCCGGCACGGACCCGTCTCAGCTTGCTCAGAGCACACCTCTAGTCACAGGAGAGCCGAAGGAACTACGTTTAGCGTGAAAACGGTATTGCCCCCACGTCCAGCTACACAAGCCTACTTAGACATCTCTCAATATTTGCAAAGGTGAACGAGGGACACTTTCCTGGAAACGGGAAATATGAATTACTGACTGCTTTAACTCCTCCTCCAGGAAAAATGAAAGTAAATTTTTGATTTAATACAGATTCATGCTATTAAGTCTTCTAGCACAAGGTCTCCCTATGCTTTTAACTAGTTTATCTGTATCGACTGAAGGATTTTGCCCTGCAACAGTTGTACTGAAATAAGCTCTAATATGATAGCAGTCCCACAAGGTTGAAGTTTCTTCACTTCCAAACCAGAGCAGCAGAAATTTTTTTGTATTAAGGTCATTGAGTCCACACCTGTCTTATCACTGCACTACTGCCAGGGTATGTGGACAAAGACCGAATGGATTACTGTCCAAGAAGCAACTGAGTAACTGCCTTTACAGGAAACATTTAACAGCAGAAGTCAACAGAAGATGCTCCATTTTTTTCTTATTGTTTTTTAGCTCTACAGATCTATGATCCCCCAAAATTGAGATTTCCTTATTAAGAMAGACCACTTGCAGGTTGCACAGAAAAAAGAAACTCTCTTCATACACCTATTCATATACAACCACTCCAGATGAAATTCCCTCTTGCAAGAGGCCTCATACATGGTTTATAATTCATGGTTTGAGGCATATTTATATGCCTCAAATATATATATAGACACACACACACATATATATGTATATTTATATATATAAAATTAGTGCTATAGCTTTGTCTCATGAATAGGAGTAAATCTCATCCCCAGTGAATATGTACAGGGAAAAAAAAGTTAAAACAGTCTTGATCTGTTTTCACTGTGAGCTGTCATAGTCTCTGCCTATACCCTGCAACACATGAAAACCTGAGGGAAAAACCAAACTGCATAAATTAAGTGAAGAGAAAGCAAATTCTGTCTGCAATTTGGAATTCAGCCAATTACACATGTAAATATATAACCCTTTACAAATAATGTTCCAAACAGAAAAAACAATTTTATCTTGCCTCACGTGCTATATGCCATTTGCAAAGCTACATAACATTAAACATCAGTATATCCCTGATTTGCTTTCATCCTACACACTGCATTTGCAGACTACAGGCTTCTAAATTTATGACACGAATTTGATCTTTGTGGAAGGCAAACTCCTAAGGGTCAAAAGGTATAAAGAAGTATCAGTGCATTAGCACTGAAAATCCCCTATGCACTCATCACCTCTAAGATTCTGGCTGCGAAAATTCAGCTTTTCAGAGCCTGTCTTGATGAATAATAGATATTTCAGTCTCTCCGGGAGCGCTGTTCTTTACTAAATGCATTTTACATTAACTTGTCATCGTTAGTTAATGTGTATCCATATTTGCTTAACTATCTAAAACAGTAGGTATATTTTTACACATGTATTCCAGGTTCAAATATAGTATGTATAAATGCTAAGAACTGATTTTAGGGTGCAGACATTCAGTCTAAGAGGAACAGATCCATGTATTCAATCATCAAGGGTGTACTACAAATGTTATAGTACTGCATCTATCAGTTAGACAGAATGAAAGAATATCAACTTGTTACTTTGAGAAAACACAAAATAAAAATATTTGTGTAACACGTTAGTTACAATTAATTGTGTACTACTGCATGATCAGTTATATACCACATTTAGTAGGAGTGACTGTTCTGATTTATTTTAAAATAAAATCCACGGATGGCAATTCCTGCCATCCTTTTATTAAGTCACAGTCTTTACACAAAGCAAACTTTGCACAGCTTTGAAAGGGCTGCTGCATGTCCATTAAAAATGAATAGTGACTGATGATGTTAGAGATAGGTATAGACAAGAGAGATTTTGCAGACAAGAAATGTCATTTCAAAAACACAAAGGTCTCAGCAATTCAGCCTTTCTTTTAAAATTACTTAGTTAACGCTGACTGTGGGCTGACCTCAACATACACGGTAAGTACCTTCTATGCTTCTCTTGAAATTCTAGTTTTGCTATTGGTCCAGTTTATTATCGTTTGCACTGTAATTTTTACAAGATGAGAAAGGCTCACAGATTCAGTCTGAAATTTCCTAGTTTAGTATACCTACTTCCAGGTATCTCTCTCACAGAAATAGYAGCAGAGCTTTTCTGCATGTGCAAATAATGTGCAAAAATGATAGTAATTGTCCATCAAATAACTGATGCCAGTGGTAGCAAGGAATTAGCTCTTTGGGAACCAAAGTCATACATGCACATTAAGAAGCTCTTTGACWAGCATTCAGGATACCACAGTATAGTGCATTCAATAGAGCAAGAGTGAAATACGGCTCCTTGCAGGACCCGAGCGCTGTGGCTGGGGCCCTATCTGGTTCCCCACTAGGGACCCGGTGACACTGCAGGRCACGTCCTTCCCTCCAACCACACAGCCCACCTCATTGCTCTCAGTGAGACCCAAACAGTAAAGAGTGGTGAGGTGGTCTGCTGTGCCTCAGAAATGGCACCAAGGGCACCTTTTCCGTGGACTCAATGGTTTATGAGATAAAGACAAACAAGAGAGAGAAACAACATACTTGACTGTTGGAAGAGCAYTGCTGGCCCATACTGGGAATGTCTAGCTGCCATCACTGTTTTCCCAGCAATGGCACCACTGCTTGCCATCACCTCTTCTCCGCGCAGGGCTCAGAGCAGCATCCCTTTGTCCCTGCTCCAGCCGGCACTGCTGACAGCCTGCAGGCAAGCATCGCATYCAGAGGTACCTTTTTGAACTGGCTTTGTTGCCTGGGAAATGCTCCTGTCCAAGGCCAGTGGCTGCTCCATGTGCCCTCATAGCCCCATCATTTGTGCTCATATGACAAAGCCACAACATTTAACCCTCGGCGGTACTGGCTGAACCGAGAGGACGAGAACTTCTCATGCTAAAAACGAGTGATTGCCACACAAATATTTTCGCCTTGCATTAGTACTGAGTGTAGCAATTTACGCCTATGATGTATGAGCTGTAGTATTTCCACAAATATTAGCAGCAGGCAGCATACACTGCTAAATAATCCATCAAAAACTTAAAAGCTGTATTTGCTTCAAATATTAATCCTGTTGCTGAGTAAAAGATGACTTACTTTTTTGGCACTGCGTAGTTCAGCGTTTCTTGTTATAATTTATACCAAGTACAGCAGTAAGAGTAAGCTTAGCTTTGTATCAAGAATTACTCACTGTCCCTCACCAAAGATGCACTCTTTGGCTCTGTGAAATCAGGTAAAATTAAAGATGATGAGCCTTTGTCACAATTCAGGTTCATGTTTCCAGACCCTTACAGTTACCTTCTCAATAGTAAAATTTCCTCTTACTTCCTCTGTGCCAAAGATTACAGTTGCCAATACCTTCCCTTTCTGAAACCTTGGCTTTGACAAATTACTTTTGAGTTAACTGGGAAGGAATAATTTATGTTTCCTCATTATAAACTTCTTATACTTCTTCCTCTTATCTCAAGACGAGCCGTTTTGAACAAAGTGGGCACATCATTTCTTAGCGACCCTCCTGTGGCAAATTTTTTTATTTGTCTTTTAATTAATAGTTGAAGTTGTAAACTGAAAACAAATTAGTTAAACTAAACATGGAGAATGACTGTATTATTTTTTCTTTCTGAAAAGCATAGACTTCAGCATCCCAGGAAATGCACAGCATTCAAGTATCTGGAAACTGATTTAGCGTGGCCCCATAAAAAATTCTTCCATACATAGTCATTTATCAAAGACTTGTTAGTTGAGCTAATTAAAATTTATGTGCAAACACTTGAGATAGCTTTGATGAGCAGTTTTTACGCAGAGAAACATAAAAATATGGTTCTGTATCACATTTTAAAACTTCATTACAATGTAAATTGTTTCTGCTTCTTGGAGAAAACTGATTTTAAATCAAAACAAAAGTTATAATTGTTTTATTTCAAAATCTGAACTTCATGCAATTCCCCCCCCTCACTCACATGAAACTAATGCTTCCTCTGTGAATATCAACATTTTCAGGGGAGGAATCTGAAACAAATTTAAACATTTGAAGAGGAAAAATACATTTTTTGGCTACCTTTACATACTTCTGTCACTGTAAACATCAAGATTACTCGCTGCTTTCTTCAGGATTTAAGCTTATTTATATGATCATGAGAACCAAGCTCGTTTAAATGCTGTCCCAAACCTTAAACTGGAAACTAAATCTGAAGAGATTAAAAAAAATAAAAAAAAGGCAAGGAGGAGGAGTTAGGCAACCTACTCTGAAAAACACCTTTTTCCTCAATGTTGCACAAGAAAGATACCAGCAAGTATTGGCTTGCAAGTATTCTATAATTTAGTCATAGTATTGCAAAATATAATGCATCTGTAACTTTTCTGTCAACGTATTGTCAACCCTTCAACTTTGCATAGTCCCCTCCAACTGCGAATCCCAAAGTTATTTTCAAACCTTTGAAGTATTCCTGAACAGTAATCTTGCAATGTAGCCATGACTCTTTTTATAGCAAAGCTGAGTAAGATCCCTGAGGTTACATGCACAAAAAGCACTGGGAAAAGCCACAAATAGATTTCACATCTGTGAAATCTAACTCTTAACTCCTCTGTGAACCCTTAACTCTTAGCATCCCTATCTTGAGCACTTTGCTTCAAATGAAGCATGAAAAATACATTTTATAAAGTATGCAGGCAATATGATCCAATTCACTTACCTGGTATTTATATTGTCCATATTTCTATTAGTTCAAGCTGTGCATCATATGCACAGGACCCAAAAAAGTAATGCACTTAGCTGTTTAAGTAAACGGGACCACAATTTTATAAGTCAGCATTTATACTTCACTGAAGAGCAGAGTAATCGATTAAAGCAAGAGAGGACAAAGGAATCAACATCGCAAGTACATATCATGAGGCATACAGCTCACCTTATTAAGCTAGTACGTAATATTACCGGTGGAGTAATTTTAGCTTCTGTGTCTTTAGCAACTTAGAACTATGGCTTGGGGATACTAATACACATGTATCTATATTATCCTTCATTTCTTAACTTGGTGAGAAAAACAGGGCAAATTAGAGAGTAAATGCGTGCTGTTGTTTCTTATACTGTTCTTGTTCCAAAAAGGTATGATACTGTTTTGCTCAATAAATTAATCAAAAGGAAGTATTTGATGACAATTTCACTGAAACAAGAAAACTTCTCATTCTGAATACATGGTTAGAGAAGGCAGTCAAATTTTAATTTCAGTATTCAAACACAAAGGCTAATTTTAAGAGATTTTGCAATTAGGCAGAGACAGCTGTGGAGTTGGCACATGCTCTGGGAATAAAGTTGGTGCCTTAGCTACACAATTGCTAAATACTTTCTAGAGAGAAAGTTAAAAGAAAAAAAGTAGCATGATGAGTTCTAAATGCAATACTAAAGAACATTGCTTCTAAAACAGTTAAATACCCTAAAATTTTAATTTCCTTCCTAAGCAATTAAGATTGAACTTCTCGTTCTAACTTTTATTCTTAATCTAGGGGGCTCTTTGGAATCCAAAAAGGAAAAAAAAAAAGTATACTTGGCTAGAATAAAAAACCTTACAGTTCTGATGTGGAACAAATGCATAAAAAACCTTTTTATTTACTTGTGCAAAAAACAACCACATTCTGAACCAAAGTGAAAAACAGTTATCACTAATGGGAGAATCCAAAGGAGCTCCTAGTTTTATTTTAGGTGTAGCTCAATAAAATTTCATAAGTTTGTGTTTTACAAGAAGTATAGTTTTCATGTAACACCATGATTATGTTAACATGGCAAGAAGCATGGAATATGAAAATTAGCACAAACGTACATTTCAGCCTATTAGATGACTGTGTCCCAGACAAAGTAGCATACTGTTAAACGAACTATACACAACAAAACAAAGCATTCAGTTAATTACTGCTTCAATACACTAAAATGACCTTTTCTCTTAGGGGAACAGATTATCAGGAGATTTCTTCTGAGAGGATCATTTCAAATTAAACCACTCTCTACCCTCAACCTTATGTAAAACATCAGAATTACTGTATTTAATATTTCAGTACGTTTGCCCTTAACCTAAAATATAAATCATGTTGCTTTTTCAAGATTACTAAAAAATAATAAAAATTCTAATTGCAATACATCTTGAAATATTCTATTATGTTGAAATAGCTGTGTTTTAAATTATAGTCCATTTAAATGATATTATTTTAATTTAAAACAATTATGTCAATTTTATTAGCTCTTGTTCATGTTAGATTATCATTTTTTATGAAGGTCTCATTTGTAAGAAAGAAAAAAGGTAGTTATCACAATGTACACTATTCTTACAGAATTATGTAGACTTTTCCTTAATACAGAATATAACTACACATTGTATCTTTCCAAATAAAGGATACTTTGCCAGCCTTACAGTAAATGAGAAGAAAATGAAGAACAACTACTTGAAAAGAAAGATAACAACCCTTCACAGAAGAAAATAGGACAAAACAATTGAGAATGAAAAAAGCATATCCCATCTACTGCATAGGATTAATATTCTATTTTGGTCCCCAAATTTACTGCTGACGAGACTAGAAATTTCAGTGATAATCTGCCTTGCCTTAGAATAGATAGGAGGTGATACTGAATGAATGTAAAGACTCTTAAACACATAAATCTGCAGCAAAAAAGTATCCTAGATCAGTAAAGCCAAGAGCTGCCATACCAACATCAGACTACTTTTCTCTTGCTGGGAAACTAGCATATGGTCTCCCACTTGCAACTCCAGATTGCAAGCATAGTTAAAATGTCACGTCAAGTAGCACTGCTTAAATTCTTTCCTAAATGTTTAAAGAAATCCAGCTGAATAAGAGAAAGCAAAACCAATTGCTAAAGGGCAACATTATATGCCAGATGAGGCAGGTCAAGCTTTTGCTAAATCTCTCACATCTGCTGATAGGTATGCAAAAAAGCTGCCAAGCATTTCTGCCAGGCTGCTGCATTGACCCCATTGCTCTCCTTTAAATGAGACCTGACTGATTTCTACGTTGACAGAAAACATTAAGTTCAAATTGCTTATTCTTTTATGTAAGCTAAGAGAGACTGTTATTTCTTATCCTCTACAGCACTGAAGGAGACCAGACACAAAAGTATGAACAATTACACATGCTAGAAGAGCTGAATGTCTGCTTGCTTCGGTCATGCACTGCAAGAGTCACCTGGAGCCTGGATGTCTCAGCAGCAACTATGCAACATCTGCAATGGGCAATGACAGCAGAACTCAAACTGCTCTGGTGRTTATACCTGGCCATCAAAGTCACCCCCCTCACTCCATACAGACACAAAATCAAGAGTCAGTGTTTCTGCAGGGCTTCACAAAAACTAGCTATACTTCGTTCAGCACAAATTCAGTATCTCCCAGTGAATGAAGATGAAAAAATGTAGACCTGAAATTAATTGACTCTTTGGATCCTGGTAGCCTCAGACCCACAATGAACCAAAATCCGAATGCCAGTAACAGTGCATCTGGAAGTTTTGAACTCCGACTGTTCTGTTTCTATCAGAAAACCAAGAGTGGAGATGAATCCCTCGCCAAAGGCAAGAAAGGGAATACTGGCAAGTATTGTGCTAGGAAAAGGGATGTAAATAGATAAATAAAACTATACCCTTCTCACTTTTTTTGAGTAAATATTATAGCTTATTAAAAATACAGCTGCTACAGAAAATGAATGAAAAGACTGTTTTGCTGTCAATGGCCTCTGTCATTCTTTAGGCAAGACTGTAATTGTTTTCTTTTCACTGGAAATAAATCTGAAGTAGTTCTACTATTGCTATTTCGACCACAATTCATTAAAATACGCATAGAAATAAAACTGCATGACAAATTGATTCTACAATAGCTCAAGTATCTTTAAAGTATAACATTACATTTATGCTTTTCAGTTAATTTATGGTTGATGGCAATCGCTGCATTGATTTGTGGGAGAAAACGCCCAGTACCAGCCCACAATTGGATCTTAATTGATGGTTTTAGAAGAGCAGCAACCCGTGTTGATTTCACACGGGAAAAGCAACTCCAACAAAATTGGACAAAGCCACTTTCTGTGTTCTTCAGTGCTATGACATAATATTAGTCACAACTACAGGAAGTATAGCAAAAAATGGGGTGTAAAGCGCCCATGGACAGTCTTCTAGGATACAGTTCTGAGCTGCATTGACAAACACTTGGGAAAAGTAACTTTTAGGCCTGAACAGAGCTCAAGTCCACTAGAATGAAGATCTGACACTTCAGCCCACTTGGAGGAGCTTCTAAGCTTTCTCCATAGTGTGGACCACTCATACATAAATAGCCTACAAGACACCTCTGTCTTTTTCCTGGGCACTGAAAAGGAAAAACTTTTCTTCCATTCGCAACAGTAAGTTTACAGCAGATGCTTACTGCAGCTTACCAGGATCTGCTGGCAATATCACAAGGATCACGGAGCCTTGGGGAGAGCCTTCTCTCAAGTGCAACAAGATAAGCAAAGGCCAAAGCTATGTACTACTTGTGTGCTTCTTCACTTACAAGTGAACAAGTATTTTGCATGGTGCAGTTCTGTCCAATATCTATTATACCCACTGGGCAGCAATATCAGCTGCCCCAGCCCCCTGCAAGAAAGCTGGAAGTCGGAAAGCCCAGGGAGCTGTGGAAGAACGGCTCTGAAAATCTGTATCCAAAACACATTGCCTGTACCTCATTTGTAGCCTTTTCTCTTTACCACGTATTTTACAGATACTAACCAAAAGGCGGTTACTTTAAGACTCTGGAAAAACATAACAACAGCTTTCCATCGTTAATTAGCAAGCATATACATTAAAATTTTTTTTTAAGGTGGCCTTCATACTTTTCTTTTTTTGTACTTCACATTCATATTATTATATAATAATTTCCTGAAGGCTAAACATGTTAACCTCCTTGAAATATCAACCTCAGTGAAGAAACACACTCTGCTTAATTCATTCTCATTTCCACTCATCCAAAATGCCATTTATTTATTTATTTATTAATATTCATTTACTCATGAGAACAAGGCATTTCACTCCTGGAGTGTGAAAGCTCACATATGGAAATATATTTAATTGGCTTAARGATTTAAATATAAATCCCCCCTCTTGCCAAAACAGCCCTCCAACAGTTGAGCAAAACACTCAACAGTTACATAAGACAGAATGCATACAGCTGCCTCTCCAGCCTCAGAAGGAAACATTCGCAAGTAATTTCATTGAAGTATTAATATTTTTTGATGTGAGAGTATACCTGCACATAGGCAAAAAAATAATAAAAAAAGAAATTTAAATGAAGAAACTCTCCTTGTTCCAAAGTATCTCTTGGACACCTTAGTCATCTCTACGTGTGAAAAGCCACAGACAGGAGCCCTCATCTCTACCCTTCCCTATCTGCTCTGCCAAACACTAGCTACATGATTCAAGAGGAAAGGTAGTTCGATCACTAGCTAGGTAAGATGTCTGATGCAAGGAGCTAGGTCAGATGTTTTCAGCCTTGTTTCACTACACTCCCACTCCCTGCCATTTTGCCTCTGCCTCCAGCAAGTCCCAACTCCATTCATTTTAACTGCAGCTCTTCATCTCATTTTCTGTCATCACCTCCTGCAATTATTGGTGAAGCTGTAAGCACAGCAGAAGAATCATTACCTATCTTACAGAGATTTCCATCATATGGAATTGTTTTGATTAAAACTGAAATATAGAAAGAATTCATTCAAATATGTATTGGAAGGGGAAATGTGACATCTAAAAACACTGATAGTGTTAAGTTGTCCATTGATTAGGTTAAAACCAAAATGTTTAAAATGAGTTATTTTAACAACTGTAAAGAACTATGGAAAAAAAAACAAAGGCTTCCCCCCCCTCCCTACTCCAAGTTTTATTCTCTGGTCACTGTATCCCTAATCCCCCCTCCCCTCCTTTTGTTTTATTTTGTCAATAAAACAAAATAGCCAGGTTCACTTTCCTGCATAGTTATTTCTAATTTCATCTAATTTTCCTGAATTATTAGTTCATATAGAAATGTTGGAAACAGATATTTAACATTTCACAAAACAGCTAATCACTGATGTTAATATTAGAGAGAAAACCAGGTAGTGCGACCTCCAGCTTTGAACTGGCATTTGCTATTCTTCTTTCTTCTGCAACACAAACAATGTCTCACACAAAACAAATTTTGTGTTATCTGCTACGCAGTCAAATTTATTTAACATTACTTCATGAAAAAAAAACAAACAAACTATTGGTTTCCATGTAAATAATAATATACATGGATCAAACTTTCTAGAAAGACAGACATCCAAAGAATATATATATAATGAAAAAGAGAAAGGGGAGGTGGAATCAATTTGTAAATCATAGAAGACAAAGCATAACTATGCTGCAACACAGGATATTTTGCTGTTTGGAACATTTTTTTGTTGTTGTAAAGGGCAAATATACAAAGCGAGAAGATCAGATTTTTCAGCCCCAAGATAAATGCCCACAAATTTACCTCTGACAACTTCTTCCACAGATTCTGTGGTTGTGGTGGTGGTGGTAGCAATACTGGTCGTTCTTTCAGTTGCCTCCTCATACTCTTCCTCTGTTTCTTCTTCAATTTCATCACCATCGTCATCATCATCGTCATCAGCATCATCATCTTCCACAACTGTTAGCTCTTCATCTTCCTCTGGCTGCTCTTCTGCTACCTTATCGTCGCTAAATGGAGAGAGTGAGAAATGCTTTGTTAGCAACACAATGACTTCAAGGTGACAAGTGAGAATGTTCTATTGAGAAACCCCTTGAGGACCAGAAAGCACCTGCCTCTCCATCTCCCTTCCCCTTGCGGAGAACCAGGGACCCTAGGATGCCCCAAYAAAGAGTTAGGGATAAATCAGGCTGAAAGTCAATGTTTGCAARGCTGGGAGAAAGACAGCTAGGGAGATGCCAGAAGAAAATTCCTCCTCTCACGCAGGGATGGAAAAGAGGATCCCCACCAGCAGTACTGTATTTTGACAGCTGAGTAACACTCCAAATACRCTTGCTTCATGCTGCCATCAAAGAATCAGTTTTTATTTTGAAAGAAGCTCAAATTAGCTCAAAACACACAGCAGCTCACATGCACACAGAGGCAAGAGAATTCCTCAGGAGCTTCTCAGCTGCGTTATGTTTTTCACAGAGATGTGCTGCGAATGTGCTTGCTTGCCATTTACGCAAGTCTGCTAAGTCAAACCAAACAGGGATCTGGAATTTTCTGAAATGATTGCTGATTTTTTTGTCCTGTTGTTAAAATAGCGTTCTGTTTTCTGCACTGAAATGCCACTTTTAAAAAGAAYTGTGCACAGAATTGTTTGTTTTGACAAGGTTTACCGGAAAAAGGTGTCCAAAATATAAAACTTTCAATGCAGAACTTTTTTTTTTCTTTTTTGATAGGGGGAATGTACAGGGAATACTTATTCCAGCTGACTGTTGTTAGTTCTCAATTTTGCTGATTTTAATTTCTTTTGGCACCTTACCATAGACAGTAGCCACATCACCTTCCATAAATCCCTAACATGCAGGGAGGGAAATGAGAATCCCGAGTTTTATTCTTCCGCATRACAAGCAGACTGATGAGAGGGTGATGGCAGCAGCCTGACACTGCTGATGCCGCCACCTCCGGGAACACCTGTGTGCCTGGCAAGCTCAGCTTGAACATRGTGCCGCTACAACAGCCGTGCTGCTGATCCACCTAACAAACCTCTGGTACCTTGAAGCTGTCACGTATAGAAATGTCCTGTACAGAAAGTAAACACAAGCACCCCTGTCTGCATCAAAAAAAGCCCGAAAGAATTGGRCTAAATACTGCTATACATTAAAACACTTCAAGTGACTATTCATATAGCTGCCGAAAGACCTTCAGAGCATTGACCAGTCTTCAATGATGGATGGAAACATTGCCCACAAGCTTGGTGGCTTAGTATGTCAAGAATTTTCTGGGATCATTCTTAATTCTCTATGATATAGAGGTTATAGACCAAAAAGCTTAACACAGATCTACTGTTATTACTGCTTTTGAAATACTTCCTAGCCCAGCACCTGGCTGTGTCAAGGTCGCGTTTTTATTCATCTGTTCTTCTACTYGAGACTGACTGCTAGTGAGTAAATGATTTCTAAATATCCAAACAAGCATGAGACTCTCTGTCACCATCACACCCAAGAGGCTTCTCATCTTTTCATGGCTTCGCAGATGCTTGGACAACCTTCTACATGAAGCTAATAACCTGTCTCCCTCCCCTCACTTGGAAGACCAGGCTATCGCTTTAAGTATAGTTCAGCCTGTAACACTTCATTTTATAATACATACTTTCAAACTCATAGTAGAGAAAACTATGAGCAGAGAGGAGGACAATACATTTATTAGTCTGGTTTTAAGATGATGTTAGGAAATAATAATAATAAAAAAAATCTTGTAGGTCATGTACCTAGATCTACTGGCAAACAGTTAAGACTCTGTACAAACAAGAATGAATCCCTGTTTCTGCCTTTTCCCCCTGAGTCTGCCAAATACATGGCCTCTGGAAACAAGAGAGGAATAATTAAAGGAATAATTAAGCTTTCCATTGAGTGAAGCYCAGATAGGTTACAGATATAAAAACAGGCATGGTAATAAGTCATTTGCCGAAAGGGTCTGATTAAGGGATGACCTGTTTCAATTTCCATACAGCAAAAAGGTTGAAAGAGGGGCAAAACCACAGGCAAAACTGGCTACACTCTTTCTTTGCCATTCTAATTTCAGTATGTCCAAAACTTTCTACTTTATTTTCAGTAGCTCCTTTCTAAACAATCAATTTCTTCTGTTTTTGAACTTTTTAAATCAAATATTTCATCTTTTTACTCATATGAAACAAATGCTGTAAATACATTGTCACCTTCCAACTGTAAGAGCAAGGTGCATTTGTAAATCCCAGTATCTGTTTATGATCGCTACATTAGGAGGCTTCCAGTCTTGGATATCTACAGGAATTTAACCTAACCATCCTGAGCATAAAACATCCAATTTCTGATTAGAAGTACTGGATATGATATGCCTTTCAACGTTAAGCAAAGCTGTTCTCTGCCTTTCTCTCTCTCTCTCCCATCTATGTTAGACATACAGGAACAACCACAGCATTTTTTTTTTAAAAAAAAAAGTGGAATTATTTTTTCTCTTCCTTTCACATGAATTACTCTCAGACATTGGCAAGCTCAAAGAAAAAAAAAAAGACAACAAAAACAAACTAATGAAACAAGCAAAGGAAAGTCAATTAGACACACGGAAAGCCACTTCAAAAATAATCTGTACGCATGCATCCAATAGTCACCTGTTTTTTAGCTACATAAAAACAACTCGCTCGGCTATGCAAGTCCATAGCACTCTGCTGGGAAATTCTTAACGTGAAGGCAACCTGTATTTTTCCTGGGAGTGGCGGTATGTGAAGGCAGCAGGATGGCAAAACAGAATTCTCTTTTAAATCTGCACTTCTTTTTTGAGAAACTGTTGCTGAGCTAGGGTCACCCTCTAGAACAGTGAAAACCACAGGCTGAATTTGTGTCAGTATCACCAGTGGAAGCAAATCATTTTTATTTGTATTTTTATTTATATGGACATTTTGTTATAATGAACACGATTCTCCTAGGTGTTGTTATCTACACTTGCAACCATAAATCTTGAAATGCGTAATAAAGTTAAAAACAAAGAAGCCACACTTAGAAATCGAACCTGTTCAGTAGCAATGCAACTGCTGGAAAGCATGGTCCTTACCAGTGCATAAGCAACTCGAGCCCTAAGCTGTGCATGACACAGCTCACATTGTGATAATCTGTACGTACCAGCTGGTTATGCTTGCTAAAACAGTGGACCTTGCTTTACTCTCAACTAATTTCCCAGAAGTAAATGCATCAGGGTAACCTTTATCTGCACCCTCTTTTGACCTGCTGCTTGCTAATGAACCAGACATCTTAGCAGGTAAAAAACATGTTGGAAGACTACAACAGCAACAGGATCAACCTCCCGAGAATATTCGGAGAGCTTGCAGAAAAGATGTCCTAGAATATTCTTTCTACTATTTTGATCACTCCTAGAAAAATCTTATTTCTGCTTACAACATATTCTGCAAGACTCAACCACAGGGGCAGTATTTCACATGAYTTATTTTACTGCAAGGTACAAGGAAAAGGAATAAATAAAACAGAAGAATTTTTGCCTTAGATTTTGACACCTACATGAAACCATCTACCATGTACTTACAGAGCTAAGATGTCTGTAATTGGGCTTTAGAAGTTCTTTTCCCCGTTTAACAGTTTCTTTAAACTTTCATCGTACAGAAGCATGTAACTATACCCAGGCTTCTGAAGGAACACTCCAATCTCTTTCTGCAAGTAAGTCTTTTCTCAAATGCCTTTCTTTAATATTATTTTAAATACAAAGACAGGTCACTGCTTCCTTACCAGTACTGTCTTCCAAAGAGAATGGGAAGGGGAGAAGTCCCTTACACACTCTGGACAAGATTCTCCTCAAACCAAGTTGATACCAGACAGCAACTGGATGAACATCAGCCTGATGATTTAACCAAGCTCTGCTGTACAGAATGCAGCATTACACAGAACAAACTGCACAAATACACAACAATACRTATTCTAGCAAGCCATACCAGTAAAACAGCAGTTTTATAGTAGAAACCAGSACTATCCCACTGATTCATGCCCTCCTGAGATCCAACCACAATAACCATACTCAGTGTGCAAGCGCAGACGACCGTATCTTCTCAAATGCCATGGCTGTGACAGACATGAAAAAAAGGTGTAGTCCCTTAGTACCACTCCTCCCACCTCAGCTACTTGCAGGGGTCAGATGATGCTGGAAAGAGTGTCGGGGGGGGGGGAAGATGCCCCCCAGTATTTGCCAGAAATAAGGCAAATTTGAGTCTCATGCTTGAAGACAGAAGTTTAGTATAAACAACGTCAGATTTTATTGTGCTTCTGCGGCAAACAAAGACAGTGACACATTTTTAGTATTGCAAAAGGTATTATGCCTTGTCAGAAACATGAAACATTATGCTTGGTTTTGTTTCTTTGGGTTTAATCGCTGTTATCATCCTGGATCATCTTCAAAGAGCATACAGAACAGACTAGTTGAGCAAAAGAATGAAGTTTTATTTCGACATTTGCAATAGAGCAACAAGTTTGCAGGACAAAACCCCCTCTGTTGCAGAGCACAGAGATCTGTTTCTCCATGTCACCCCAAACGCTCTGGTGCCTTTTCACCTTTCACAATTAGCAGCGCTACAGCACTGCTGCTTTCCAGCCACTGGGCCTAGCTTGTTTTGCACACCTTTCACCTCAGTTGAAATCCACAATTTTCARACAAAGGTTTACTACAAAATGAATGTGAACACTCAGAAGCCTAGGAGTTTGCTTTATTTAATATATGTAGCAGGCACGCTTGCTTCCTGTTATTATGACAATTTACCCTCTTTATTAAGCAAGTATGACTCAGTCTTGTTTCTTTTGGAGCCATGATACCTTGACAGCTTTTTCTCTGCACTCCCTTGATACCATCCCAGCCGGGGTTTTATTAGCACCACAGACTGCAGCATCTCATTTACAAGAGATTGTYGACACTTTCCCTTAGCTTAGCGGTGCTGCTGACAGGATTTTTCAAAGGCTGCTCAAAAAAAATTACTTGATACACTGACAAGTTCACATACYCGTAAAGCCGTATCATCATCATCTGAATTTAATGATGCAGCAGTATACAATGGAGGTAAATCATTAGGCCCGAATGCAGCCACGTGGGCATTTGCAATCCTCACACACTCAGCATAAGCGTATCTCATTCTCCCACCAGTGGAGACTTTTGGCAAACAGAGGCAGCAATTTCCATTAATAGCAGACACACAGGCATCGTGGCTTTGAAGCTCTTGCCTCAACCTTCCCACATGAGAGATATTACAATCCAGTTCTCTGTCATGGAAATAATGCCTCTCGCCAGCACCCAAGTAGTACGGTCGGTCATTAGCACAAATCATGTACGTGGCTACGTGTGGTCAAACAAGGTATCTGGAGTTCAGCAGTCTCAGCATTATTTCTGATGCCACATACACACCGGAGTTTCAGGCTGCCATAAGAGGCAGTCAGTTCCATTGGGAACACTGACTTAATAAAAACATACCAACTACTGTAACTCGGATGAGCGTATTTCCATTTTAAAAAACACCTCCAGCACAATTCCACTACTATGGACGTAATCACATATTTACAAGTTATGTTTAAACCACAGATCTGCAATGCACATTTAGTAATTTTCTTTTCTTAATCCATCACTTTAGTGCGAGCTGACACYAATGTATTATTTATTCACTTCCCTCAGAACTGTGCATCCTCCCGTTACTTCATGAAGACGGCACTGAAGGAAAGGTGAAGGAAACTGAACTACGCTACTTCTTGCTGTTCTAGAAATGAGAAACAGTTAGCAGAAGAAAGTTTCTTTTTAGTATTCTAATAAGCTACAACAGGGATCATGACAGAATACAAATTAAAAGAAGGATTAGTTTTCCTTCTAACTATGTTTCAGAACTCATGGGATTCCAGCATAAGCTCCATCCATTTTAAGAAGAGGTTTCTGTCTGCAACTGTTAACTTCAGACAAAAAAAAACACTTAACCTTTCAATTTAGATCTAAAATAACTAAGGACTAATTACTGGTTTTGRAAAGTGGCTCATGTGTGCCTGCAACAAACTCCAATTCATTTCCATACACTTAAACTATGATTTTGCCAAATAACAACTTAAACAAAAACATACACTCAATCATCGAGTGAAAAAAAACGAAAAGGTGTTAAAGACAGATGTTTTAAAATCTGGAGAGATTAGCGTGCATTATGCTTTTGCAACTCTATTTTACTGCAAATACATTCCATCTGGACTATGGATTTTACCGGCCACAGAGACTGAGCAAATAGCTGAGGAAGAGCTAATTCCAGGAGAGGAACCATGTCAGCAGCAGTAATAAATGGCAGCCCGCTGAGAGCAAAGCCATATACATTTGCTCTAGACAGCCAAGGGAATTAATGTAGAAGAAGCAACTGCTGCATGTAACCTGCATCCTGTGCTCTTCTAGCCAGCCAGGCCAAGCTGATGGTAGTTCATGCATCACAACAGTCTTCCATGACTCCGACCACTGCAGGTGCTACCATCTCACTTTCCAGTATTTTGTGCCTTAGTTTCAGAAAAGCACAAAATAATACCCCTACAGCCTTAGGAAGCACCTGGCCTTCTGCAGGTTCACCAAATGAACTTTCAGGAAGCATGTGATGGGACTAGATTGTCAAGCAGCCAGCTTGAGTCTAACTTTGTTTCCACTGGGAGATTAATGATAAGCACAGATACTTTTATCTGAGTATACATAGCGTACAGGGAAGCTCCGAAACAAAGTYATTTAAATGTGGAAGGGAAAACAGATAGATCAAATGCCAAATCTCTATAAGAGAGTTAATGTTAATGCCTCAAATGCTTAAAATGCAAATCAGAAACACAAAGGGAATTACTGAAGTATGACACATGCTTGGAATCCAAACAATAAAACGAGTACATTTAAAATGACCTAATTATCACGCTTTTATTAAAAACAATTTAGCAAACTAACAGGCAAGAAACCAAATTCTCTCAAAAAATCTGCATGTTAGAGGTCTGGGTATTTTCAATTAAGATTTATCCAAATTTTGCATCCTGGAAAAAGTTCTTCTGACTAAAGGATGAGATTTCTAATGGACTACATTTGAGTGTACTCACTGTTCCTTTGAATGGCATCACTAATTACAGATATGAGTCAACACATTGACTACTTAAAGCTAAAAACTAAGCCAACATATGACATATGAAGATTCACATTACTGTATCTTCTATTATTTAATTTTGGTCTAGGTGCACTAGCTAGTTTTAAGATAAAGGTGAGTGTATGAACTGTGTGAAACTGAGCATCTATCAATGTATTTGACTGAGGAGTGGAAGAGAAGGAAGGAGAGAAGTCAAAACCAAGCAGAAAATGAGGATTTTAACACTCACCTTGAAAGCCTAAGAGCAGGAAATTATGTCAAAAAGATCTATTTTCCTGAAGTGCTGGCACAGATAGAGGGAAGAAATCACACTGTGTTGCTGTTGTGAGATTAGGCACAGAGTCAAGAAAGAAAAGGGTTATGCCAGACCCCAGTTCTAGGTAAGATAACCTTCAAATAGCTTACCAATACGGAAGTCTGAAAAATTACAGTGATTTGCACAACTAAAAGTCTGACTGAAAAAGTATATTAACAGTAATGTTTCTGGTTTGTCTATCAAGCTAAACAACCACAAAAAGCACAAACTACTGATATGCTTTTTTTTCACTAGGGCTGGAAGCCCTAGTTAGCAAGGGCTAACGTTAGCAAGTTAGGTACCTCACAACAGGAAGAAAAAATGTTATATTAAGGCATACAAAAACACCTATTAAGACCCAGTTAAACTTTGAGACCTCAAACAAGCACTTTCCCTCACACAGCAAATCAGGACGAGCAATTCAGCTGGTATGCTATGTTTCAGGTAGCCACTTTGCTACTTCCGGTTATTTTTCCTTTTGTTTTCCCTTACTTAAGAAGTTCCAATGATCTTTATTTCCCAATTAAAAAAAAAAAAGTTACTTCTTAGGTTTCTTCTGTGTTTCACATAGGTTGATTCTGAGCTCTTAACACATACTGAACTACTAAACTGTGCTTCAGACTTTCCTATTCCCCTTCCTCCTTTTACCAYACTTTTTAAAACCTTTTACAATGACAACATCGAAGACATGCTCAATTTCATTAATTTTGGTAGTAAATCTGGAAAGTTGCATTAAAAATTTTTTAATCTAATTTTCTTTCTCTGAGAGATATTATCTTTTCCACCTAACTGAACAAGAAAGAATACTTCACACCATTAGAAACTTCTCTCTGCAGCTGACCTGCTTAAAATGATAGGTGAAAGTGTGGAACATTTGAAGTGCATTTGCAGAAGGTACCTTATGACTCATATGCAAGAATGCTTTTTCAAAATCCACCTCCCTTCATCTTTGAARCAAAACCTTTGCTGGCATTACTGTCTCACATTTTCCTTTTGAAGACAGACCCAGCAAGAAGTACATCATTTTTAGAGAAGGASAGCATAATAAATGTAACCTATATTCTTTCTCATCCTGATTTTTTTTATGCTAAGAGAAGCTCAAAAAGTAATTGTATCTGCAATCACACAAAACTCATAAGGCTCACAGACCCTGATGACCTTTAATAAGTATTAAATTCAAAATCCTGACATTAGAAGTGCATTAGGACCGCATGTGATGTGACGGGAGATGGCAGAATGAAGGCTGTCCGTGCAGCTGTATCTCAGCCATCTTGAGAAACAGCAGTAGAGTCTGGATCTATTATAGCACTCCTGTTTCCACAGAGCCTCTGCCTTATTCAGAACAGGTTATTCAATGTCTCCGCGTCCAACCTACTATCTTACATTTTATCTGAGGTACACAGTGTGAACTCTGTATGAAATGAAGTACTTGCCTTTTTGTGGAATTTACCACATTGGTATCCTGACACAACAACTAGAGAGTAAAACAGAAACAGAAAATGGTAAAACTCTGTTTAGCAAACAAGAATTACCTGAAGCATGTAATAAATCTGGATGTTCAATTTAAGAAATTACAGAATGTTTTTCAGTGAATGTACTGTATGTTCTGTATTTTGAATCAGAAGCTCTGGGCTCTTGCAGCTGCTGTCAGACCAGATTCCCCTCACCTCCAATCTTGCACTCAGAGAAGTGTGGGGCACTGCTCTACCAACCTTTTCAAGGTGGCCACAACATGCCAAGCCTAAGGTAAGACTTCTAGGGTAGTAGCAAGCATAGGATCTAGTTCTCCAGATCAATGTTTTATTATTTTAACCTCTTCTTCTTTGTTGAGATCACCCCGAGCACTTTTTCTCCTTAGCAGTAAATGAAGTAGAGAATCTATGTAAAGAAATACCATGCTACTACCTAACTACAGCCCAAACATTTGCATTCAAGGAGTTTAAAAAATTTTGTGACAGAAAAAAAAAATGTGTATTTGAAAACTACATGTATTTGATGTTTCATCCATGCATTATTACAAGTGTGCAAACTTCATTAGAAGGCAAAGAAAGAACAGGTTTTCTACAGAGAATGCTTTACTACATTGCGCTTTTCATAGCATAGCTATAGAAGCGTGGGAATTCTTAAATTTCCACAGACCACCCTAACTCTTATTTCTAGTATAGAATACAGAACAACTGTTACATTCATCACTGAAAGGTAAAACAGAGCAGGAAYGGCTGGAATAACTTTAGGGATGGATATTCATCCACGAATCCACTGGTACACTGTAATGCTGGTGTGAAAATAAGCACTGAAAAACCCAGCTGTAAACTTTTCACTTCCAATTTTTTTATACATTATAAATAGTACAGATCTTGAAATGGGATGGGATGGTGCATGTGCATACATAGATACATACGTATAAAATATATACATACAAATATATACGTATATGTAATTATTTCATAATAAGTTTTCAGAAYATCAAATAGGTATATCAAAAGGGGTTTTCCAGTTGATTATTAAATCAACACATATAGGGAAAGTTTTCCCTGCAACATTTCAGTCTTCACAAGTGAGGACCTCAAATTTTTACTCATATATTTTCTGTCTATTACTTAAGGAACACTCTGCAGCTGATGGCTCTGTTTTTTGAGGTCATAAAAATGTAACTTTCCTCTGCAAATCAACCATCTATTAAATGTGCACGTTTTATGCCTTTAACTGCCTGGAAAGGGCTCAACATTCACTTAAGTCATATATGTGATGTACATAGCTGGCAAACTGCTTCTGTAAGGGGTCATGAAAGCTTGGTTATTTCCTATTCATCGCTTCCTCAATTAGATTAATTCATTCTACCCATAGCCTCATCCATCACTTCAGTTAATGCTTTAGACTCAAGGGCTGATTGGATTTGCCAACTCAGCATTGCTGTAATTACCTCTTAAGGCAATATGCTGTTTCATCAATTCCATTATAACTTTACTTGTTCTAAGAAATCCAACACTATCAGTCTTTCTACAGTCATTAATATCCCATAACATCCCATATTTCTGTGGTTTCTGAATTTTAGTCTAACAACCTCCACGTGAAAAAGKAGAAAATAGCCATTTAAAACCTACTGTGCACTAATAAAGTCTAAATGTTAAAAACAGCCTGCATGAGAGACAAATCCAATTAAAGTAAAAATGTGAAATGTGGTAATAGCAAGAGATATTCAAGAAACACAGTAATATTATGCCTGTAAACTGATGCTGTCTTAGTTAAAATTATGGAGAAACATAAATTAAGTTTATCATCAAACACCTTGGAAAAAACCCATAGAAGTTCTACAACAAGCTGTATCATTAATAAAATCTTTGTTAAAACAACTGGCAATTTAAGACATGTTTTAGACTGTTTTAACAGTTCTAATACAAATATCAAGATATGAACTTCCAGCCAATTAGATATTATTTTGCAAAACTCGGAACACCTTCATACCACTGCCCCAACATATGAACTCAGTTTCTCTAAAACACAGCTATAGTGATAGACTATTTTTATAGTGCAATATTCACCTAGTTCAATAACTAGTGTTGATCTATACTGATGGTAAACTTCAGAGGAGAAAAAAAATAAGAAATAAGCAAGAAAACAGCTTTATATTCCCTAGTATTCACTTCAGGGCACAGACTCACACTAGGGAACAATTCATATTAGGACAGCTGATGAGGACTGTCTCGGGTTGTATCCCCTTGCTCCTGAGCTCCCCACAAAGCAGATCCAGAGCTACCGCAACAGGCATGGCACTCCTGGCAATGAATTTCAGTTTTCCTTGTGCTGCCAGGGATATAAACTGTCTACAACTCCATCTGCACAGTACAGAAAAAGTGGGAAACTTGTCATTTCTCACTTCCAAGCCAAAAGCTCTAATACAGCCCTTTCATCTAGCTTCAGGGTTAGTTCAGTTTTACTGGCTCAAGTGTTGGGGGAAAAAGGGGTTGGTTGGTGGTGAGGATTTTTTAATATTTACTTTTTATTAAAAGAATCATTTGGGAGATTGCTATTGAGGGATTTCTCACACTTTAGAAACTGACTTTCCAATTTAATAATAATAATAAAAAAGATTACTTCAAAGAAGTTTCATTGCTGTTTAACATGAGTAACAGGATGGCTTAAAGCTGGTTGCCTTGAACACAGATGAACAYTCTTCAGAGACAAAACGTGATTTTTTGTCTCTCTCCTCTAGTGACTGTTTCCACTGAAGTATTTAGATTCAGCACCTTCCCTGTTCTTGGTAACACTTTTTTAGCTTTAGAATAGCAAAACCTTCAAAAGGAGTGCGTAGGTCTGATTTCTGCCCTCTTAAAGTTAACCTTTCAGGGTTAAAAGCAGACCTAATTGATCCAAAGATTATTGACTAAATGTAGTGAGATCATGTTAACAGGAACTGGGTATGACAGGAGAAAGAAGGAGAAGAAAGGAAGAATGGACAAGAAAGAAAATGTCCCAACACACTAAATACAAGCATCAGGTAGAGATTAAAGGCTTGACGAAGTGGAATCTCAAACAGGCCTGGCCTCCCCACTCAGAAAGCTGCCATAGTTCTGCACCAACAATTCTTGACATCAAGACAACCTTCAGGGCTCTTTGTCCAGCATGCAGCACTAGCCAGTCTCATGATCACTCTAACACTCCAGTTCCAACACAGCCACAACACTGATTTAACGCAAGTATCAAAAGTCTGTCTTTCTGTGTAGATACATTCAAATAAGCACTACACAGCTGCTGACAGGAAATGTTATGGAATTGAAGTCCACTGAAGTTCTCTGAAGAAGACACACAAAAATCTCCCTTTGAAATGGGAGGAAGCCATCCATGTCAACACCACCAGTTCCTATAGTTTTGTCAAGTAATTTTTTCTCCGTGTTCGAGCTGTGTCTATTTCTGTCAGCTTTAGTTCAAATGCCAAAGAGGCTGAGTACTGGTCAGACTTGTAGATGAGGAAGATTAAGGAAAAAGGAACTGAAATGCTCTAATCTCCCTGATCAACAAATATGCAACGGGCAAAAATACGTCTAGGTCAAACAGTTCCCTAAAGGCTGTTGTTTAATGCTCTTTCTGTTTTTTTCCTTTGTGGAGGTGGAGAGGAAAAGATAAGCCAGGGGAAAAGAACAGTCAGAGGCACTAAAAAAAGGGGCCGGGGGGCTGGAGAGAAGGAAAGGAGAGAAAACAGGTTTTCATGCTTTGGATAGACTTGTAGATAAACAGCTTGAGTATAGAGAGCAACAATGAACTGCCGCACTGTGTCTTTAACCATATTCACAACCTTGAGCTAAAACATCAACAGCTCTGTGCCGCTTGCCTGGATTAGATCTCCCACTGCTCTGTTATGCAGAGAATCAAACAAAAGCAATTAAGCAGCAGCTGTCAGAGTTGCATTTACAGAAGAGAAGGGAATTTTCCCCATGGAAAAATGACTATAATCCATACAATTTGATTTTTAAAATTACATAAACACATTGTATACTTACCACCTTTTACCTACTAACTTTACTTTCTATATGTCACTATTTAGACTTAAGGATTTTTCATAAATATTTGCCACWGGCAGACATCCAAATTGCCTCTCTATTTAGCCTGCCTTATTTATGTCAAGGCAGCACTCTAACATGCCATGAGGACTTAGTGTGTTGTTATATTAAGTYAGGGCACTATATGACCACGGCCAATTTAAATATACCTTGTGACACCCTGATTTAATGACAACACCCTAGGGAATTTTGATTATAACTAATTTGATGTTGAGGTTAAATTCTARACACTTATGAAGGGAATAAATTAGATAAAACAAATGTGTGTTGACATCTTTGTACCAGGTTAGACAAAACCATAAAAAGAGCTAGACACTGAAAAAAAGAAAAAGTATGGTTTCTTATCTCAAGTGCAAGAACCTTTACAAACCAATTACTCAAAAAAGCAGCTCTGTCAGGTTCCTGCAATTCCTCACCCCCTAAATGCTAAAACAAAACTGATAGCTAGAAGCATAGGATCTCACCTGGAAGGAACTCAACATAACAGGCACATAGTACTACACTTCTTTCACCATCAGGAAAAGATATCAGAAACTTTAAAGGCCTTTCATGATATTTTGGGATAACAGCTGAAGGAGGCAATTAACAAGAGCTTTCCAACGTATCTACCACTAACACAATAAAGATCTTTACAGCACAGAAGGATGTATAGCACTGTAACCATTTCTTCTGTAACATGTGGAAGATGGACACTCCTTCAGCTTAGGCTGGTACAGGGTTGCAAAACCACAGTACAAAATGTTTACCACATTGCATAGCACAAATTCKTATTTCACTTTCATTTCACAGGTGCCTAATTTTCAGAACAAAATAAGTGGACTGTATCATTGTGGATTACTTACTGTAGAGAAGATGCACGTAAGAGGCATGTAGATAAAGAAAATCTAAGTTTTCAACTTGGTCATTGCTCCTAAAGATGTTCAGCGCTGGGTATCAGAAATGTTTTAAAGCAGGCAGGGAACCACAAAGCTCAAGGCTTTGTGGAGTCTCAAGGACAGTCAGAGCTTTTAGGTTATTTGACTGAATTGCAGGTAGAAACAGGGAGCTCTGCAGCTGTACTGAAAGCCAGCAGGTACATCTGGCTGCCCCTTAGGCAGTCTTCACAGCATTTTTTTTAATTAAAGTGTGGATAACTGCAAAGAATGGCACAGCTGAAAATGCTCGTGACCTCTYAGTCAGAATTACAGGCTATTTCAGGACAAGCATGACATGACATTTCAAAATTCAAGAGCATAAGCAGATCCTGCCCTCATTAACAAAAGAGGGCAYGTCACAGCCTTCAAAGAAGCATAAGCTCCCTCCTTTTCTCAAGGACTTCCAATAATAAGCAATGCCATGCGGCCACTTGCTTCTTTTTACTGCCCAGCCCATGTGGTGGTCAGAGTCCCAGCAAGAACATCGTCAGTGTGTGACAAAGCCACTGCACAGAATGCCTCGCCGCTACCCCAGCTAATGGCACCAACACACACTGACGGAGAGATGAAGCAGTCTGCCACATAGCTTTGCATTCTGATGGGCATAAACAAAAAAACCCCAACCCCAAGCCACAAAGAAAAACACAGTGCTCAAGAGGCAGCTGTAAGGAGTAAAAATACAAGAGGGTCTGGAAAATGGCAGGTACAAAATAAAGGACTGAAACAGGTATTTCTCTAAGCATTCAAAATCATAAAAGCAAGTATATTCAAATCCAGATCTGAATAGTCTGAGCTACAAATTTATTTTAAAACCTATCGTCTACATTTATGGGCTTCTCTTCTGTCACTAAAATAATTTTGAGAAATTAGGATATAATCATCTGCTCCTCAGGTTGGCACCTCTATCTCAAATACATCATCTTCACTTTGATGTAAGCTTCTTAAAGTAGTCAGAAGCTTTTTATTCAACTGTATTTCCAGAGTTTACATCACCAGGTCCTTAATGGAGCAGAGCTGTCCTCTTTYCCTCTTGCCAAGAGGAAGGAAGCTGTGAAAATTACAGATTGCCTTCACACCACCATGGTTGTCATCACAGAGTAGCTTTAGCTACCATTTTTTTAATGCTATACCTGCCCCTCTCCAGCCCAGATGCTCAGGGTTTCTGTGCTCAACATTTTCAGTAATAGTTCCACAGAACTGAGGTGTGAAGTAGCCAGCCTGGAGGTTCCTCTACCCAAGAAAGGCAGTTGCCAGGGGCAGCCTGGCTCATGCATGCAAATGGGGAGAGGAGGGAATCAACATAATAACTGCTGCAATAAAAAGGAATTACAGATGTAAACTCACGTTAAATAGCATAAAGTATTTCTCTGAAAGAACTAGYTAGTGACTTCTAATCTTGCAATCTTTGAATGGACAACATTGTTCTGTAGCACTTGTAGCAGTGGCCACAAAAGCAACCCACAAGCCAAATGCAAGTATTTCCTAGAATGACCAAATGCCCTGTCTTTGAAATCCACACCAAAAGTCTTTATTTACGGTGTAATGTAGGTGTTAAAAGCTGTCACTGGAAGACAGTGACAAATTGTATTCATTTGATCTGACTAAAGTAAAAGCTATAATGATTCATGAGTGAGCGCTTTTTCATGAATACTTTCACTCAGCTGATTTATCCTTTCCCTATCAAAAGGGGGGCTTCATCATGAATACGAAGTTTCTGACACAGGATTTTGCTTCAGACAGTTTGAAGCTACTGAAAAGTGAGGTGAGCATTAATTAATGTGAGCGTTACCAGCACCTTCTCCTCCTTTTATAGTGTCAAACTAATGTGCCTATATACAAAGGGATTTTGAACTCTTTTGAAGGCTTCAAGATGAAAYAAACATTTGTTCAAGTGTAAGATTACCCATTTATGCTGAAAAAATGTAGACTTAAGTAAACACTTCCAACAGAAAAGCTTTAACAGCATAAAAGCGTTAGGGAAGTATTACCATACTTTTCACTTTCGTTCTACTCTCTCCTCCCTCACAACCAGCTCACGACTAAGACATCCATAAATAATTTATATACGCACAAATGTAGATGCATATATGCATGAATGTGTGTTTGTGTGTATCTACACCTATATCTAGCTATATAAATATAGATGTAGATACAGTGTATCTACATCTGTATCTATCTATATAAATATAGATGTAGATACAGTGTATCTACATCTGTATCTATCTATATAAATATAGATGTAGATACACACACACAGAATTTGAACTACCACCTACTGTTGCAGGAGTAACTGATTTTTTTTTTAATATATTATTAAGTTTCAAGAGTATTTCTGGCTCCAGGACACAAGGTTTAAATGCTGCTGGGAAGCTGAAGAGGCAGCAAGAAACAGGAATGAAGCAGTGTGAAAGAATTACAAAGTGCTTGGCTCTTCATCTGCCCTTGAAGTACAAGGGCCACACAAAAGGATGCTTTCCAGATGTTTTGTAAGTACTTCTATGGAAGTAAAAAAGTCCCATCTGTATTTGCTTGGGTCTTCAGATACCGATTCAAATGCAATTTCAGTTCCTACTCCTAGAGGATATATTTCTGAAGTTATTTTTGAACTGATGGTTTTGGATATTAAAACTGCTTTATGAGGGAAAAAATGGTAAGAACAGCAAATGTTCAGTGACAAACGTGGAACAACCCAGAAATAAATGTGATATCTGTCTTATAAACAAAACCTAACTACTTCACATGCGCTATTAGGAAGCTCCTATTTAAAATATTTTAGGAATCTTTGGGTAGATACATGAAAAGGGAAAATTGCCAAAGAAAAAAAAGTAAATTTGTCTCTCTCAGTACAAAGTCTGCATTCATGTCTCTCTTGTTATTCTTAGAAAACATTTTTTCCTAAGACTAAACCAAATATGAACAAGTGACACTGCAACAGTCCATAGGCTAGTTTACAAATCTCACTGAAAGAGTTACAAATCRCTATACTTTGACAACTGTTGAAAGTAGAAGCTAGAAAAAAAAAACACCTAAATACATCAAGGTGGAAGATACAGCAYTGCCTGATGTAGGTTTCTTGCACTGAACAGCCAAGACCATTCAATCTTCCACTTACGAGAGACACAGGAATTACAATAGAAGATCTTTAGTTTAGTTTATTTAATTCATTCCATTATTCATACAGAACTCTTCCCTATAACACTTTCTAATTCTTTGTCTGGAGAGATTTAGATGCCTATCATGAAACGCCTTCTAATTTTTCATTTACTTAATGTCATCTTGTTGCATAAAATTACAGCAATTCAGTCTCTGCCCTGCACCTCTGCACTGTTCCAAGAACCTGTCCCCATCCTGGTTATAATAAAGCCTAAAATTACAAATTTCTGAACTATTAACTTTTCCACATTATTCACTTCATTTGGTTCCTAATCATTTCCATGGTTCATTTCTAATCTGCCCCAAGTTTTGGATTTTGTATGTTATTTGGGAAAAAAAAAAAAGAAAGAAAGAAAAAAGAAAAGAGGGGAAAAGGGGAAAAAGAAGAAAAAAAGGAGGAAGGAGCAAGGAGGAAAAAAGCAGTATTACCCTGTAAGAAGCCAAAACACTGCATTCTCTAACCTTTTCAGCACAGTATGAAGTGATGAAAGTCTGTAGAACACATACAGAATTTGACCCTAAATCTTAGTTTTATGAAGAAAGCTATCTTAAAATAGTCATTTAAATTCAGTTGTTAGGACATAAAATTGTATTCTCACAATCCCCCATTAATGCATTCAAGAAATTGGTATGAAAAGGCCTTGATGGTGCTGGACCACTTYGTTGTAACACAGTCATAATCCGAGTTTGGCATAAAATTAGCCCACATACATATGGGACACTGAAGAGTAATGTACAGTGTAAATAATTTGATTTCTGATGTACTGCTCTTTTGCAAAGGAAACCTCCATACTCCATCGTAATTGCAGTATTAGTAAAGTATATTAATGAAACTTATCATCAATAGYTAGACATTAACTGACTTTCTTTAATGTCTCATTTCAGGTCACATTTAGAAATTGTTAACAGAAAAATATTCTTACAATAATAAGGGCACATAGCTAATGCCTATTATAGATGAAGACATTTCAATACCTCCAGCAGTCATGTTGGCTAAATACTTGCTGCAATACCCTCAGACTACAGAARGCATCTTACAGAACTGTGTTTGTCATTTGGTTGTTAAAAAAAAAATACATATTTTAGCATTTTCTTAKAAATACAGCAAGGGGATACACTTTGATTCTCACTTTAAAAAGATCAAGTGTGTAAAATTCAGTAACTACATTAACAGTAGGTTTTAATATAGAAGATTAAAAAAGATCAGTACACTGGAGCTTTCCACTACTGCAACTGTTGAAATCAGGAAGTTCACTTATAAAGAGGAGTCATTCTTCAATATTGTGTTTTTTCAGAYGGATCTTTGGCATCTTTAAGAAGTTTAAGGGAGAAAAGTCACTCTTACCTTCCATCTGCATAGTCTGCATCTGCACCTCCCCACCAGACATCTGAATCATCATCTTCAGCATCAGCCGAATCAAGATTGTCGCTTTCCTCTGCTAATGGGCAGCAGACAAACTCCACGCCGCGAAACTTGTCGATGCCACAGGGCAACAGCATACCATAGTCGTGCAGATTCATACTCTTCTCACTACAGGACTACAGAAAAGAAACAAAAAAATAGTAATAATATTGTCAGGGAGGAAGCTGGACCTCAAGACCTCACAGTCCTCAATAAAATGTAAAGGGCTGCGTACAACTGTAGGAAGTTGGTGTTGTGCATGATCCCTGCATTTTTGACTAAACATCATTTAGAGTGGTCCAAATGTTCATTCACTGCTTGCACTGTACATAGTTCYCCACCTGTACATAGGTTCTTGCACTTTAGGTAGGTCCCTACATGACCAATGCAGGGAAGAACGTCTTCCTTCCTACCCTTTARTCTTTTCCTGTAGAGAAGGACTTGCCTCCTCTCACATACTCTGAGGTAGAAAGAATGAAATTATTTGCTTTACTGAAATATTAACGCTATTGAAGATTTCACTGTAAGAGATATTTACATGTAAAATATCTGGCATWCTGAGGTCTAACATCTGTGCCAGTACAATACCTTCTAGCTTTGTTTGGAAAACCATCAGATACGCATAACTAAGAGGTGGCACAAATACCTTAAAAATGTGGTGATGCAGGACAGATTAAAGAAGGCAATTAGTTCAGTGGTATACAGTAATGTTGCTCTAGGCTATGCCATTTCAAGTTTGCACGGACTACAATTTGCCTGCATGCAAATCGTACCATGCACCAAAGACTGGTGCCATAAATGGTTATTTCTCCTTTGAGGGGCAACTGTACAATTCAAGCAGGAATTGAAAATGTAAAAATATTGGTAAGCAAATTTCTATTTCAAACCCMGAAGATTATATAAGACTAAGAGGTTCCAAACAAATTGACAGYCAGAAATCTTCTCAAACTCATTTCCACTTTTACTATTACAGTCTCTTTTTACAAGGATGAAAATGCCCAAAAATACATTAGCAATTATAATATTAGATTTACTTCCATTCTCAATAAAGTACCGATGAATTGTAAAAATTCCRTGTTTGACTGCAAGTTGTCCTTGTCTACTCTTATGTCTTATCAGTCCTCTCTCTTTTGTGCTAWATTTCACATACTGCATCCTTTGAGGCACATTTATCTCTATGGAGCACTTGGTATGCTAGCAAATATAATAACGATAATGAAAGAGGCAAAGCCCAGGCATTACTGATGAACAGTTCCAGAGTAGGCTTAAAATAGGAAGCTAGAGAAGTAGAAAACAAGGGTGGGTGGGTATTTAATGATTGATGTAAAATAGGTTCAACGGTCAGCACTGAACATCCAGTAATGAAACCTGATGAACTTAGAAGAGCAATTCCTATTTCTTTCCTTATTAAGTATTAACAAAACTCCATTTCCTTAACCATATATAACTACTGCTGCATCCTTTTATTTTCTCCCATGTCACTGACAAACTTGAACTCATTCTCAGAATAGTGATTCCACTCTAAAAAAGGAAGACAGTAAAATTTAAGAAAGATTAATGTACCTCTTTAGCAACCGTATGCCARTGCAGGTGAGTTTCACACACATCCATCCTTTCCTGGTGAAGGAACTTGCACTTATCTGGTACCAGAAGGGCATCACTCACAAATTCACCCACTGAAAGAAAGTGACACAAAAATGTTAACTTTGCTTCCAGTACCTCGTCCTTTTAAACATTTAGCTATGCATAAGCCAACTCTCATGAATGAGGGACAGGGACCAATCTGTAAAGAACARGACAGCCTCTGCCTGCTGCTTTCATTACTGTGTAGTCCATTGAAAGTAGTTCCTGTTTTATGTCAAGAGTAAGATTATCAGAACTTTAGGCTAGTCTTGTATAACTTGTGTGTGTCTAATCTGAAATGTGCAGCACCCACTGAAGATGACCTGTGTGCTGCAACGTTAAGTCAGCAATTGTGGTGATGCCGTTCCTGGAGCGAGGAGCACCAGGAATGAGGAGGAACCATTACGCTCTGCTTTTGTGTTGGTGTGGTGGCAGGGAGGGGAACTTGAAGTTTTGAAATACTCATAGTTTTTCCAGTCAAGTCCTGCAAATTTGACACTAACACATTGTTTCAAACCATTCTAGAGCGTTTCTACTCAATTACAGCAATAACGGCTACACAGTCTGTGCAGTTATTTTTGCAGTGTAGACTCATTGCAATCCCGTTTCATTAGCTAGATGAATTCAGGTTAACTGAGAACGCAAGTGGAGCTCCTAAGCAACAGAAGATGACAACTCAGAGATCACCTGAGTATCAGATCCAGATAGCAGATTGAAGGGACAAAAATACCTCTTTACAGAGAGATTGTGCTCTCTTTAGCAGTAAGGCAAAAACTTAGACATTAATGAATAACAACTCTGGCATTGCAATTAAACAACCCAAAAAACCTTCAATGATTTTTTTTTTTTTAAGGAAAATGTATGGAATACTTGCAAGAAGTTGACTGAACAAACATTGGCTTGTGAAAGCATGTAACTCAGCTGGCATAAATTATCAGACCACTAAAGCAGATTTGCCTGCGAACTCCAAAAAAATTACAACCCTTGTGTTCTAAATGAACAAACCAAAATGCCCTAATGGYTGCATGGATTATACTAATGAGCAAATGAATCAAATGAGACAGCTATAAGTTTACTGTTCAGCAAAGGGTCATCTCAGGGAGCTAACAAAGTGGCCCTTGAGACTTTCAGGTAAGAAACTTGCTTTGAGAACGAACACCCAATGCATTACATGGACCACAGYTCAGAAAAATCTATACATATATACACACACCTTTGCTATGAATATGCATATTTTCACAATAATTTCCTTGCTATATTTCAATGCATTTGACTGCAAGTCTTTAAAAGCCAATCAGTTCATTTACTAGGAAAAAAGAGGGTTTTATTATCCTTTCATAACACACTATAATGTGTGCAAATTATTAACAGAAACTCCTTATAGAGGTGTTCAAAATAAACTTGCAAGAGTAATGAGTTGAAACACATTCTGGCAACTCAYAAATCTACAGCTTCTGTTAACAAACTCTCTACTCCCAATGGTATCACACCCAAATCTTCCAAAGACATTTGAATTACTTTGCACCTTGTTTTTAAGCTCTATTTATCTTTATTTATCTTTGTGGGAGACCACCCCCACACCCAAAGTCACTCAACTAATATTTTGACTTAGTACCTAAGCATTAAGCAAGCACAYGGATAAGTGTTTTGCTGAAGACTAATGGAGTATTTCTAATTCGCTTTCATAAGACACAGCACTTCATAAAGAACTGGTTATACTCTGCATGTCTGACCAGCCAAAAGAACACTCAGAACAGTCTTTAYGGCAAACATTTCTATAAAAGCAAACAACAAAATCTGTAAAATTATCAGACACCCTGAAGTTAATTTTGCTCCAACGAGATTTTGTTTTTAAAACTATGCATACAGTCATGTGTGCAATCTGAGATGATGTGCTTTTCATTTCTCCTGTTCTTGTTATCACTGAGTTAAGTTGACAACTCAAACATTTATTTTGCCTGGATTATTCAACTGAAAACACAAACTCATCAGAGAGAAGCACTTTAAACACAYTCAGTTTGTGGATAAGCTTTTACCTGTATCACTCCAGTATGCACTAAACTTTCGATGCTGCTGAATCACAGCACTTTGGGGCTAGTTTTGCCTTTGTTTAACAAATAACCCACAGGCTATACAGGTGTGATAGAGAAGAGTGAAAAACATGAAAAGCACTGTGCCTGCTCAAGAGACAGACAGCCAATGCATATGAAGAGAAAGTTTTCTCTTCAATCTCTCTGTTATTGCAGTTTTTGTCCTACTAAGGGCAGTAGTAGGAAGGGAAAACAGCGATACAAGCCTTGGTTAAATTGATTGTGGACCTTAACATATTTCTAATTGCTTGAGTATCCCAACCCAGCGCTGGTTTTCATTCTCACTGTCAAGTCCTGGGATTGCAAAATACAATTCAATTTCGAAACTACTTTTTCTTCAGATACAGCYAGATATCAGCTCATCCCGCTTTTCCTCATGCTTACAAGGCACAGATCTATTTCGCCCTGAGGTTGGACCAGCGCCTCCCCTGGCAGCGGCCTCAAGYCCTCCTCGCCTCTGCCTCTTCCCTCCTTATTCCTTACATCGTATTTGTGCCTCCCCAGGCGTGCAGGGCTGGCACCAGGGCTTGYACAGCTGCACAGGGATCGGGCACAGCAGGGGCAAGAGAAAAAGATGGCTAAACTGGGACTGTCACTGACAGAAGTGCTTGCAAAACTTACACTGGATCCATACTATAGGATAGYATGGGTTGGTATTACCACCACCAGACTTACATCTATTACTTTTTCCTAAACTTTTTTTTTATCTTCTTCAATGTATCTTGCATCGTGACTCCAACTGTACATTTGTTCCCTGTTCAGGTACTTTAATGATAAAATATTACTGCACACAGTTTGTCCTGATGAGCTTATAAATGACCAAAATCAGACTGCTTTGGTTTGTGGACTTCTGACAGTTCTGCAGAAAACAACCTTGGCAAGGAATTCTGGGCTGAGATCGTGTAAAGATACCATGTAAAATAAATCCTGTGCCTACAATTCATTTAGYTGAAGACTGATAATTCTCTGCTTCTTTTAAAACCAAGTTGCTTGTTCCTAACTAACTCAAAAATACATATTTTAAAAGCAACATCTAAGCTGCTGCATTCACTGTTTGCATTTAAGTTATAAATGCCACTGGAACACAGCAAGCAAGTCACAGTTTTATTCTACAAATCTTTATTTTTTTCTAATATTAGAAACCTCTTGGGATTCCAAAATCTCCATTACATTTATATTGGACTTCTTCATATCATCACRGCCTGTTGTATCATAATGAGATAGTGGTTCAATTTCTCAGAGASAGTTTTCCCAGAGATTATGATACCACACTTTACTATTAAATAATTTTAATTCAGTCAAATATATCCTATTCTATGAAAAATATTCTTGGAGCAACAGGAGACTTCAGGCTGCATGATCAGAATTTCAGTTCAGAAATACATTTCTCTGTACAGCAAGGACTAAGAGCAGTAAGACTCTACCACTAATAAAAAAATTAAGATTATAATCAAGGCATCTAATCACACAGTCTTTTAAATCTTCTCAAGGAAGAGAAAGGCTCAGCAAGCGAGCACACTTTTAAGAGGATGACTACCAGTTTGGGAGGCAGATAAGATATCAAGGTAAAATAATTCAAAACAAATATACTATACTCTTTGAGATGAATGGTTCTGATCAGCAGGTTTTCCATCCACTGCCTAAAATACACTGGTTGTGGGGAACCACCCAATGTAGCAAAGAGGCACATAAACTGAAAGTAATAAAACAGATAAAGGTAATAAAACAGAATCTGTTACAAAGCCAAACACTGACTAGCAAACAGTTAGGATTCTTAAAAAAAAAAAAAAAAAAAAAAAAAAAAAAAAATTCAAATTATATTCAGAGTATGTCTTTGAATCAAAGCTTGTGCTAAATTTTGAATGAGAATGCACGACATATGCTAAAGTGCCAGGAGAGTGGAGAATGCTACAAGGCTTAATTTTAGTGCCAGCGATGAGAACAAGGCCTTGCTAAAATGATTTCACAGCCTTAACTACTTTAGTCTTACGTACTTGAAAACTTTTAGGGGAATGTGTCTTTCTCCTATGGCTTCACATAGATTATATCAAGCAACAGCATATACTATTCACTATAGTAAACAATGACYTCACAGATTTTTCCAATTTCAAATTTAATTTTAAATGGAATTCCAAAAGYAGTAGTGTTGAGGAAGTACATAAAATTCCATGTAAAAATATGTGAGTGATAACTTTTACCTACACTTTTGTCAACGAAGGACTACCAATATTAACACCAGTATCCAATAGGGTAGCAAATACCATCCTACAGTAKTTCCTTCTCAAGATACTTTTGAAAATTTAGAGTAAACAATGTTTAAAACACAAGCTCCCTTGTAGTCACTAGCAAAGGGAAAAGCTGTTAAAGAGCTTACAAATTATATATTTCACTGCACCATGAACCTTGTAAGTTTTAAAGCATAGGAATCATCTCTCTAGACACCATTTGAAACACAGGGTTTTAASTTTCTTCCAGACTATCCGGACAGAGACATGGACTCACAGCGGTGCACTGCAATACGCCTTGGTCACTCGCAGTCCAAGCACCCCTTGGGGACTTCTCTGCTGCTCAATGTCCTGCAAAACCACATGGCAGAAAACTGTCGTTTGCTTTGGTAGCACTAAAATCATTAATAAAATAAAGCATTTATCTCACAGGTGGCTTGGGGCCAGGCTGCTGGACTAACCTGCAGATCTCCTCACTTCAGTCCTATCTGAAAAGCAATCAAGACACTGACTGATAAGAAGGGAGAAATCAGATGGCCTTTCCATAAAATCCAGCKTGAGCCAACAGAAAGGCAATGTGATGCTGATAAAACACTCTCTCTGTTCCAATCACTTGGATCATTTAGACCTTCCAGACTTAACTCTTGCCTATAAAAATTCCCCAAAAGAAACAGCCTGTAAGGAAACTGTCCCCACTTCACCACTTTATCTGTAACTTATTGGATATGTTTCAATAAAATATCCGTAACATGGCAAACAGACAGCAACACAGACCCAAATCTGAATAGCAGAAGCAGAATCAACAACAAAATTTGTTATGCCACCTCTGGAGCATGAGGTTAAAACAGCCACAGCTATGCAGTCTTTTGGACACTGCTAAAACCAACAGGGRCCCAATTAACACCTTCTGTATGACTACTTTTTTCCCCGACATAGTTCCAACAAACTGTTTTCCATACCTATATCAAGCTTTACATTCTGAGAAAAATCAGCTGCTATATTTTAAGCATCTGAAAATAATGCCACTCAATGACTCTCCAAAACACATTTCCACAGCATAGAAGTGCTTGYTGCTTCAAAACAAAACCAAAGGGATTTTGCTCTAAATAAGTCCTTGTATAATTTCTGTACTCYTGCTTTAGACTGAATCTGAAAAAGTAAAGACAATGTATCTACTAAGAAGTGCTTTGTTATTTTGTTATAAGTGTTGTTTTGTTATTTAACATATATACCAAAATACATATGTTACTTAACATACATAGCAAATTCACCCAAYGTGACATTGCTCCAGTAAACTACCTTTACCATCCACAACATTTCTCACATTATCAAGGAACAAAAAATAACAACTTCTGATGAGCAAAGYGCTTGATTAGATTCAAAACTGGCAGTTCTGGCTGCACTATACCTTACTGTCCAAATGCTGTTACAGCAATTTTGAAAAATCGTGACAGTGAATGTAATTCTCACTAATACTGCAATGTTTGTGAAACACTACATTGTAATGGCATACAATGTATGACCATACTGCTGACCTAAGAACAAAACCAAAATAAACCCACAGTAATGAATTCACTGGCCACAAACATCTATATAAACATACATAACATATTAAGAGGTCCTAGTTTTTATGTATCAGATGTTCTGTGGGTTTTTTGGAAGTTCAAATACCTCACATAAAACTTTGGAGTCAAAGGATCAAAATTCTTTAAGTATAAAGCACTACAGAGTATTCAAATGAAAAATGAAATAAATCAGTAAGACTGTAAATGTTCATTAAGATGAAATAAATAAGAGAAGGCAGGAAACAGAAAGCAGCCAAAAGATCTAAAATAGGTGCATCTTACATTTATTTTATTGTTAGGGTCTATTGAATACATAAACAGTTTATGTCCTTACTTTCACGAAATTCTCTTACAGAACTGTGTAAAACAAGAGTTATTCTCAAACCTCTTTGTTTACAGACATCAATAGAATTTCTGCTCACTTTGCTACTTTTTTGCCTGACTGCATTTTCTAATACATTTTACTTTTTCAGACAGAGTGCAAATACAATTCAGATTTCACACACTAAAACCAGATACATTTGTTTACATACAAAATGATTCAAATATGCATCATTACATTCTCTGTCATCTTTATTGACAAGCTGTAAAAACATTCTTTAAAAGTCTGTAGCACTCCAATAGTTTATTAAAACACTAACTCCATTTATTTCTCCATTCTTTCTTCTGYTTCTTTTCTCCATCTTCAAGAAGATTATTTCTGGGACTAAAGACACCTCTCACATCCCTTTYTTGCTCATTAATGCCATGTAACAGTACTCTGCCAATGCCCATTCCTGATACTGGTACCACGGTTTGTCAGGTTTTCTGATTCTTCCTCCTACCTTACCTCTCTAGAACACCTACAAAATACAAAACATCTCCTCCGGACTTCTATCAGTATGACCAGCAGCCAAGGTCACACAGTTATCTGAATGTTTCCTTCTGTTTGCTTTCTCCAGAGACCAACYATTCAGACTAGCAAGTTTTCTTGTACTGTGACAGCAGCCTAGCACCACAAATTGAAGTGYAGTCTCTCAAATATAATTTATTAAGCAACAGACTCAAAAGCTGGTTTCAAAGTCAAGCTCGAGAAGCTGAGAACTGTCAGGACTGAGTTGCTCTTCTTTCCAATTCCTCACTGCACTGATYATACATCTTTAAAGCTTCTGCCAAGTACTATTTGTTGCAGGTACAGACTTTGCCAGCCACTATTTAACCCTACTTATTTTCCTGAAAATAGTAAGAAAAATGCAGAAATAACAAAAGAAAATCTAGACATGTCATAAGTGGACTTCATCCCGTCTCAACCACAGAGCTCCTATGTCATGCTGTCCAAAGAAAAATCTTTTYACTTCCTCCTGCAACTTGCACAGTTTACTTATTGTTTCCCTCCTCCTGTTCTTTGCAGTCTTAACAGACTTTTCTTTTCCTTTTTTGCCTTCTGAGGATGCAATCAYACCCACCATTTTAGTTTTCAGTCCAGTATCACAGGTATGTCTGACATACCTGCAATAGGACACAGACAACTGCTCTCAAGGACTGGTGAAGCACAATCTGGTTTGAAAGCTAGCTATAGAATCATAAAATTGGTAAGGTCGGAAGGGACCTCTRGAGATCATCTAGTCCAACCKCCCTGAACCAGCAGGGTCACCTASAGCATGTTAGACAGGGWTGCATCCAGGCRGGCCTTGAAGAKCTCCAGAGAARGAGACTCCACAACYTCTCYGGGCAACCTGTGCCAKGGCTCCGTCACTCTCACAGGGAAGAAATTCCCMCTCACRSTCAGGCAGAACTKCCTGTGCTTCAGTTTCTGCYCATTGCCTCYTGTCCTGYCACACGGGGCAACTGAAAAGTTTGACMTYGTCCCCTTGACACTCTCCCTTCAGSTAYTTGTACACATTGMTAAGATCCCCCCTCAGGCTTCTCTTCCCCAGGCTRAASAGGCCCAGCTCTCACAGCCGTTCCTCATRGGGCAGRTGCTCCAGCCCTCGGATCGTCTTCATAGCCCTACGYTGGGCTCTYTCCAGTAGCTCYATGTCTCTCTTGTACTGGGGAGCCCAGAACTGGAAGCACTATTCCAGATGAGGCCTCCCCAGGGCTGAGTAGAGMGGCAAGATCACCTCCCTCKRCCTGCTGGCAACACTCTTCCYAATGCACCCCAGGACACCATTAGTCTTCCTGGCCACAAGGGCACAYTGCTGGTTCACGGTCAGCTTGTCATCCACCAGCACTCCCAGGTCTTTCTCTGTAGAGCTGCTCTCCACAAGGTCAGCCCCCAGCTTGTACTGSTGCATGGGGATATTTCTCCCTAGGTGCAGGACCCTGCACTTGCCCTTGTTGAACCTCAGGAGGTTCCTCTCYGCCCAGCTCTCCAGCCTGTCCAGGTCTCTCTSAATGGCAGCACAGYCCTCAGGTGTGTCAGCCACTCCTCCCAGCTTGGTATCATCAGCAAACTTGCTGAGGAGGCRCTCYGTCCYCTCATCCAGGTCATTGATGAARAAGTTGAACAGGATRRGACCCAGTACTGWSCCYKGGGGGACACCACTAGCCACAGGCCTCCAAYTAGACTCYKYACCACTGAGYATAACCCTCTGAGCTCTGCCWTTCAGCCWGTTCTCAATCCACCTCACTGTCCACTCCTCTAACCCACACTTCCTGGGCTTSYCTAGGAGGATGTTRTGGGAGACAGTGTCAARAGCCTTGCTGAAGTCAAGGTACACAACRTCCACTGCTCTGCCCTCATCTACCCAGCCAGTCATKCCATCMKAGAAGGCTGTCAGATTGGTTAAGTAGGATTTCCCCCTGGTGAATCCATSCTGGCTACTCCTGATCACCTTCTTYTCCTYYATATGCTTGGAGATGACATCCAGRATGAGCTGCTCCATCACCTTTCCAGGGATGGAGGYGAGGCTGACTGGCCTATGGTTGCCTGGGTCCTCCTTCTTGCCCTTTTGGAAGACTGGAGTGACACTGGCTTTCTTCCAGTTCTCAGGTACCTCTCTTGTTCTCCAGGACCTTTCAAAGATGATGGAGAGTGGCCTGGCAACATCTGCCAGCTCCCTCAATACCTGTGGGTACATCCCATCAGGGCCCATGGATATAAACATATCCACGTACCCAGCCTATAAACAGTGTAAAAAATGTTTTATCATAAAAGACGCCACCTGTGAGTGCTTTTACACACGATGATTTGTCTTAAAWAWAAATAAATAAATAATAAAAAAAGAGCTGATTCAACCAGGTCAGATACATGGCATACTGCTATTTGAGGAGCTGGCTGTAACAACTTTCTTCCCTCTTTCCCTTTTCTTATAAAAGGGCACTCTTTACCAGAACCATTTTCTAAAGGTCAAAACCCAACAGTATCTCGTCTCACTAACCAAGGAAAGCTCAAGAGGAGGAAATGGATATGCTGCCCTGGCCTCATTTATAGGGAGGCTGTACCTCTTCTTAGTGAAGGACCATCTCCCACCTCATGAAAGAAAGGCTCTGCTTCATTCAGGACAGGCAAAAGTAGCTAGTACACAGCAGAAACWGTCTTCTCACCAGAATCATCTGTCCAGTGTTGAGATATTGGTAATAGGAAAATTCAAGGATACTAAGAAATGCCTTAGGGTGGGACATTATTTTACTGAAAAGCCTTCTTTTAATCCTATTCAGGCTCTTTTCTGTATAAAGAATTAGTCTTGGATTTTTTTTGTCTCAAAATATTAATTGTCTCCTGCCTTGTAATCTTGTAACTTTTCTGAGATCCCTTTCATTCCTTGCGTTCATGTTCTTAAATCCTCTCACAATTGCGCCTCTCTTGGATTACTGATGAGCTCTTTACACTTCTGCTCAGATCACCACCAGGTGGGACATTCACTAATGGACCATGGCATGAATCAATCACCAAAAAATGCCCACCCAAAACCCTGCAGAGGGAGAAGTTGTTCCTTGGAAGCCAGCAAAAGTGGCTCACAAGTCACTTTAGCCAAGTCCCATGTCAGGTGACCAAAGCCAGCAGCATGGACCTGGATGACACCCAGTAGCACTTTCTACTGGCTGGTTCTCCAGTGCCTGCCTCTACAAGGAGCAGGGGAGCTGCGTGCTCCTCCCATACSCTTGAACGCCAAGGAAGGGCTGGAGAGGCAGGTGCCAGGGCAAAGTAACCTTTGCAACAGCAACAGTGAAAGAAGAAAGATGAGGAAAAGTTGAGGGGGGGCAATCTGCTTATGCTGTTACGATGCAGGACCAACGTGTATCCCTTCCCCTAGCAAAATCCCTGTTAGCTTATGCTACCATTTTAGCTTCAAGTGTGTGTCTGCCAGACCTCTTTAAGGCTTTTTCTTGCACCCTAATGGGGTTTCCTATCTGTTGACCTTTCTTAATAGTCAGTCAGGATTAGCTAAACAACAAATAGAGAGGAAACACCCTTGTTCAGTTTTTGCTGTTTTCAATTGTGTTAAACAAGACTGTTTAACAGTTTATGCAATGTAGGAAACTCATGTTGACCTTTCCCAGGCTTACTCAAGGCAATAGTCACTCTTCTTTGTATTCCRTGAGATTTTTGCTATTTTTGAAAAAAAAAACCAAACTTTAATAAACAGAACAAAAGCTAGCAACTGAAAAAATAATTCTGAGAATCTTTWGAGAAATTATTACAAAATTKCATACCATGATTTRATAAATCAAACTGATACAGCAGGGCCTATTTTAATGATCTTGGATTTATTTAAATCTAAATACTTATAAAACCGAGTGTTATTTCTCAAAAATAGATATACTCTAAGCTTGAAGAAATTAAATCCTTGTTAGTCTTCTTTTTCCCCTAGCTGCCTTCAGATCTCTTTGCAAGCAATAATATGGCTGAATTTCAGAACACTTGGTAAGATGGTATCGAACGCATGAATTTTAACACTAGCTATAAACATATCATGCTGCTGCTGAGATGCACAACAAGCTGAACCTTGGTTCGTTACCGTTTGTGTTCCTTCACTCACAGAGGGCAGACGACATGTTTTGCAGCAAGATTTGTAAGTGTAAATCTCAAAGCAGCCTAAAATTTCGTKCCTCCACTCCCGCTGAAGTGACCCTTAATGCACTTCATTACGTAGGGACCTCCGAAGAAAGAGGGTTCTAAATTGGAAACACCATGCTGTAACAAGTAATTGTGTTAAYTTACTAATACATTATGTATTTGCGCTAGTGGCTTGCCAAAGTGGCTTGCCAGTCAAATGGTAAGATTGCAGAGTCAGACACTCCCGAAAGATCAGGATGCTTGGAAGCAATTCAGTACAACTGGGACCAGTAATCTCACTGTGCTTTGCCTTACTATTCGCTGAGATGTTTCTCATGGACTGTTCTTAGTAATTGGAGTAAAACATCTCATAATGGGTGAGAAGCTAGAGAAGGTAGCTCACAGATGTCCACAGGAAGTAATGATGATAAGCATATAGATAGAAGGGAAGAACTAAAACGCTACCTTCAGTTTTTAAGGTTTGGACACCAAGAACTGTTTCAAATGCCAGTGTTCCTCCAAGAAATAAATCAGATTTAAAACAAGGAAATATTTACTGAAGTAAGAATTAATTCAKCCTTGTTTCTGTTTTCTTTCATTAATCTACTTCTAGAATACTTTCATATTCCATGTGTCAGTACAAAAATAAGATTCTCTTTTTACTTTAACAGTTTAATTCTGTTCTTGCTCTCCCYTTCTCTTTTGATAAAGCACAGAAATCACCATAAAATCAAGTCAGGTTGTAAATGTTTCTGCAATACCATGTAGTGCAATTCACTCATGAGTGAATAAATAATTCTATCAGCAGCCACTGAAGATCAACTTAGTGGAAACACCTTGCTGATTATTAATAGCCTAAGYTATTCTAGCTATTATGGAAACCTATCACTTTCCATAATATTGCTATGTCCAGAATATTCCATTTGCTGAGACCAAACTTGCATTCAAAATGTTATTGCCTGACAGCAATGGGCTGTATTAGCAGTGATCAGAGGAAAAAGGAAGGGAAGGAAAAAAAAAAAAAAGGCAACTGCATTCAGGCTTAGCAGAGTTTATGAAAAAACAGATTAACAACTACCTGCCAGAATGTGTTTTTGCTCTATATAGGGCAAAGCTCTTACTCATCTTGCAGTAAGTATGGCATAGCACTATGACCTGGTAACTCACCTACAAGGCTACTGGGATAAGACAGCTTAGAAGGAAGAGAAAGAATTATGGGGGGGAAAAAAAAAAACAACCTATAAGGATAATTAAGCATTGGAAAAAGCTTCCCAGAGAGGTTGTGTAATCTCTATCCTTGAAGCTTTCCAAAATCAGACCGGACCAAGCCTTGGGCAGTCTGGTCTGTATTCAGTATCAGCTCTGCTTTGAGCAGGAGGCTGGACCTGAGACCTCCAGTGRTCCCTTCCAACCTGACTGACCTTGTGACTCTTCCTGTCCCTTAGTCCTCTCCACCTATTCAYACACTGCTGCAACAGTTGACTTCATTTAAATCACATTGTCCTTCAAAACATCTAGTCAAGGGCAGCCATAAATGATTATCTTGTACCCTTCAGAACAAACGCACGAAAAAAATACATGCATCCTAAGGCAGGTGCATGATCTGCTGTTGGGCTTTTTAAAGTCTTTGCCAGCTACAGTATCATTATGAGAGTAGTGCCTTCTTTAGTTCACTGTCACCTAAGTATACTTACTCTGTATCATCACACACAATGAACTAGATAGTTCGTTTCTCTGTTATTTATCTTGAATAAATTTAAGGGATGACTGAGTAAACTTTACAGAAGGAAAAGAAAAAAGGAGTTGTTTTGTCAACATCACATGCTCAGGTCACCTGCTCATGGAATAGGCAGCCTACCTAYATATAGGCAACACCAAGGCTTCTTGCATCACCTTCTGCTGGCTAATGAGGAAGAGAGAACATTAGAGTAAATGAATCATCTCTCATATGAGGCATAGGAAYTTTAGGTTTGTACATGGTGGGCCAGCTCCAGAAATTGTGAAATAGTTTTTAAAAATGTAAATGCAATTTCTGGCTTCTAAGACCATTACCATGCTAACTGATAGGGAACAAGATCCTGTTCACTAAGGTCAAACTCTTTTTACAYGCACCATTTGATCAGTGGGGTCTGAGAGTAATGACCGTCTGCTATTACTGATAGGTTAAGTTGCTCTGATTAACTAAAAGGCAAAAACTCTGTATCATTACTAATCCTTATATCAGAACACACAAGTATTCACACATTACCACAGCATACATTCAGCACAAGGTAAAAGGCAACAATTTCAGCAAATGTGCAATGTCAGGTGAATACTTAAAATAAATATTATTACCATATAAGAAAATCTACTTTATGACAAAAATGTTCCTCTTTAGCTCTCACTTGCAAGATTTAARAGCAGTGAACATAGCTGTAGTTTCCAAAAGTTGATAGAAGATAGTCATATTTTCTTAAGTGATTAAATCCAATTCATTTTATTTATTTTCTCTTCATTGTACATTCGTGAGTCATTATGGACAGAAATCAAGTCAGGATTACCATGTGGGATCATGCTCTATCAAGAACCATATCCTGCCCTTAAGAATTAATAATAACAACACCATGCTACATGCAAATACTGAGGGCAACATGACAAAGCAGTATTTATTATTTACACAGACTTTGTCTTCAGAAACACTTCCTTGTCACTTAATTTAATCCACAGTATCAGAAGGTAAATTTTTATGTCAAATACCTTTTATCAATCACATCAACAGACAAAAAATTCAAGAGAGAAAATGGACTTCAGAGAAAGATGAGCAACAATAAKGAAGACAGCAAACTGAGCAAGAACAGTAAATATATCATACTGCAGACCTACAGCACAGATAACAGAAATTGGATTGAATAAATCAAGACTAACCACTGGTATGGAACATTCTGTAATGCATCTGAGAACATCTATAAAAACTTATTTTTTAGAAWTAAATCCTTTGCAGATTTTTGCCCCTAGTCAGAAGTGTCTAGCTGAACCACATTGTTGAAAAAAATGAAGAGGAAAAACCATCTGTCCCAAGCGTGTAAGACAAGATAAGAATGATATCAAAGAAATCAAAACCAGTACGTTATATATTTTTATAGCCATATTCAACAAAATAAGAGTCACTAAGATGAGCTGAAACATATTTTTGAGCTTACACATGCAGAGAAAGATAAGTTGGTCAAACTGCAGTACTCAGAACTCAAATTCCATTTGGCTAGCATTACGCATGACACTAGGAAAGAGATACCTTTAGAGGACTTGTTAKTAATCAGAGTCAAGAATAAGAATTTTAAAGTAAGTAGATGAAAATTGKTATCACTCTACACAGTTCTTCCAATATTGGGCATTCAAAGACAGTGTTCCAGCTGACTTAACTAGCTGTGTCGTCTGGCAAAAAAGATGGAGAAAATGCATAAAATGGTATGTCACAACACCTATTCTGGTGCTGCTTCCTCTTCCCACAACAGCGCCTATGTTTGAAGTGCCCCAGAAGCTGATTATCTCTCTGAATGCTCCTATTTAAGTACTGCATAGGAGATGCCTTGCAGAGAAACTCATAACATACTACTCAGGCCAGGACTGACAAAATGGGACAGCAGATTATTGCTCGTTTGCTTTTGAATTCACACTGCTAACAATAAAAATTCACTTAAGCAAAATTTAGGTAAGAATTTTGTACAGACGGTCCTACTTAAAACCTCTCTTTCTTAACCATACTKCTTGGACCCCTCTGTTTAACTATGGGTTCAGACCATGGCTGTCTTGCACACACAGGAGCTTCAAGGTGAGCCCCTCTCGGAGGAGTCTGCTGCAGCAGGCGATGTGCTCAAGCACTTCTTGCAGCATAGTTTTCCCATTCATAAATCTGAACCTCCCATGTTGGAGAAAGAGTAAAGYTAACTGAAGTCCCGCCCTAGTTCAGCAAAACAAGTACTTCACTTCAAGCAGAAGTGCTTCAAAAAATAAGTTTTGCCAAATAAGGGGCAGCATCAGTGAGTTCTCCAGCAGCGCTTTTCCTCAGGGGTGCTACTGTAACCCTTTCCATCTCCAGCTGCATTCATCAACAGTTAAACTGAAATATTCAGATAATAAGCAACTCTGATACTCCCTCCCCAGGAAACTAAAACCACTAGGAAAAAAGCAAAAGCCAAATCAAACCAAAAACAAAACAAAAACAGACTACCACCCCCAAAACACCAAAAAAGTACTTCCAGGCATCAATGTCCCAAGAATGTATTCTTATATCAGTAACTTCCAAGAGGAGTATTTTGGATTGAGTTAGTCCTCGTCACCCGGTATGGCACATAGGTCAAAACAATACAGTGGAGACACCACGAGTACACCTTCACGGTTAACATACAACACGATTTGGGGGCAATGAGCAACCTCAGAGATACTGGTAAGCTTTTTGTTGGCAGAGGGGAGGGGAAGGAAGAGAAAGTGGTAGCACCTCAAAGCACTCATCACCAAAGGCATTCTCTCTCTTTTCTAGCCCCTTATCTAAATTAGCTGGCCTCAGCAGAGCCCATGCTATTTGAGAATACATTTTTTCTTAAGAGCTTTACCTCTGATAACGTACAAAAAACCTGCTGTAAATTGATTCTGTTGTAACAGATCAGATAACAGTAATTGTAAATAGCCAACTGTTCAAATGTAATAGAAATGGCATTAGGATTTATTTTTAAACTACGTATCCCATTTTTATTATAATTTAAAAGTTACTCTTGAAACACCTTGACATAGGAGATATTTTTTAAATTATGAGAGTAGTTATATAACTGGAAATTGAAACAAAATTTTATACCTGCCTATTGTATAACAGAATTTAACCAAAAAAAAAAAAAGGCATATGAGAYTTCAGTATTACTCCTTTACTATACGCCAAAAACTAGGGGTGGAGTGGGGATATTATTATCCAATAAAGAAGCACAAAAGATGTACTAACAAGGGCAGGGGAGACTACAGAAAAATTGCTCGARTCAGACTCAATCAGGTTTTAATCTAAAAACCCCATTTCCCATAGTAGCTGGAAACAAAACTGAAATATCAAGATGTTTATGATTTACAAAACAGAGCAAAAGGGCATGTGGAGGGGAGGTTTACACTGTAACTTAACAGAAGTTTGATTTTTTCCCCAAAAGCTAAAATAGCAAAAGAAACGTAACAGCTTTATGACATAAATGCTCTATAATGAGAATTCAACGATGCCAGTAATTTACATGTCATGCTTTCCATTTTCAAAGTTAAGCCARCATTTAGAAGTATGAACCCATGAACCCCACAAAACTGGAAAAAAAAAATCTGAGTGGCCAAAAATTTCAATCAAAAATTGATGAGCATGGAGCTTATTTAAAAACAAAAAAACAAAACAAAAAAAAAAACGCTTTCAATTTGCTTAAGTCAACCTAGGTCGATCCCCCCACCCCCACCCCAAGGTTGGCTCCCGCCTGCTCAGCTGCACCTTGCAGCCCGCTCTCATGCCCTGGTATCAGCAAGTCAGATCTCGCTGTTTAAGTACCTCTTACTGCAGTGCAGTTTTGGGGTTATTTATTTGACTCGGCTCACACTTCCTAGAGCTGTTTGACAGCTGATGTTAGCCGAACAGAGATCAGCTGCAAGGAGGCAGCTGGAGGACAGGCAGTGGGATTACTAATCCAGATCCACCAAAGTCAGAATACTCACTCCGAGTCTGCCTTCGCAATGCATTCGGAGACAGCTGTTGGCCTCCTTGTGGAAGCGCAGCAATCGCAAAAGGGGAGCCCTACCTAAAAGGCTTCATTTTTTTCCCAGACTAAAGAAAAACTGCGCGATTAAATCCCAGCCTGGAAAAATTTACACATGGAAAAATCTTTTAAATACTAAGTTCATGAAACGGAAGTAATAAAATTTGTCCAGGGTACAGGGAGCAGAAGCTGAGATCAGCTGCAGAACTTGAGGGGTTGGATTGCCCTGACTGAAGGGATTCTTCCTGAAGATTGTTCTAAAAACAAAATAAAACAAACTGAACAAAACAGGATACACAAAGGGAAGGAGTCTGCCCACTGCAAACAGCTTGAATAAACAAATGCAGGAAACAGGCGTAAGGAGACAGCTCTAGAGGTGCATGTACTTGTTCTGTAAGGTGACACACAGACATTTCAATCATAGGGCTGGATGCTCCAGTGTTAAGTACCACCAAAAAATGTAAGATGACAGTCCTTTTTCTCAAAGAGTTTGCAATCTCTGTTCAACCACCTAGTTCCAAATAGTTGCAGTCTCAGGAAGCTGATCTTAAATAATCAATAATTCTGTAACAGATTAAGAACATCAACGAGAGGAAGAGAATGACTTGACAAAAAAGCCAACATGCAGAAATTATGCCCTAGACTAGACTATAATAAAAAGGTATGAAAACATAAGAACAATTATATAAAGAACAGTTAAGGGAAAAACTAAAACGTAAACAAGTTTCCTTCAGGGCAAACAGGATTAAACCTCCTAAGAACAGACACTGTTCATGCATGCACCTGAGTACCTTCTACAGAAAAAAGTGGAAGCTAGCATTACTACAAAAGCCAAAATTAATTCATTATCAGAATYATTTTTGATAATAAGTTGCTATGATTCAATTTTCTGTTGACCTACTTACAGTGATCTTATTAAAATGGGGTGATTTAAATATTTTTCATACTAAGAACTTATCAACAACTTCCACTAGACAGAAGATTATCAAATGCAGAAGGTAAATATTTTCCAATAATCATGATCCTCAATCACTATCCCTAGCACATGCTTTTGTCATCCTTCCTTTAGTATTTTAAAATGAGCAATTAGGAACCATAGTTAACAGCCAGTTGAAGCACATTAGATTGTGTACAGAATTAAACAAGAACCCTTATCTGTCAATTTTGCATTTTTAGGTACACAGAAGAAATCTTGTGTGAAAAAAGCAACAAAACTTTAGCAGGTTAAGCAGAACAGGTTAAGACTACCATTCTCTTTTATATATATTCTTATGTTCTACTAAAATTGAATTACTTCATATTAGTCCTAGGTTCACACATTTAACTGGAAAAAAACACGTTTAAGTTCCCTTAGTGACTATTAAGAAAAGTTTCCACATTACCCTGAACTTAAATATACAAGAAAACCTCTATTATACATCAGCCTGGGGGTCAGTTAACAAACTTCAACATTTTTGAGTAAAGGTTAAATCCACAGCCAAACCAGAACACAATACTACTCGCACATTCATTAATGAGATAGAACCACTCATGGAGAAAGATATGTTGTACTACACAGTAAATCAGTAGCAATTTTTCAAGCTAATGAAGAAGTATGAAAGCTATTAGTCAGCTTTGTTTAGTTAACAAGCACGCTGCTGTGGTACTATGTACAGCATGAACAGATCAAGTTTAAAAGTTCAGAATCAACCTAGTCATTCATAACTACTTTGTAGAAGCAGATTTTTAAATTCCATTAACTACTACTTTAACTCCTCTACACAAGCATGTTTCTTCATTATTACCCAACGAAGGTACAAGCAGAGCAAAGCAGAGCCCAGCTCCTTTTAAATAAAACCAGTGGAAATATCATGAAGCAAAAGCATGCAAACATGGGTTAAAACAAACACAAACTCCAACGATTTTTGCAGTCAAACATAGGCCTGCTGCAAACTTACTGCAGGAAGTGAACGTCACAGCACTCCCATGGCTCAGTACTGTAATTTTCCTCCTACAGCTGTCATGACTCCAGGAGCAATAAACCACAGTAACTAATTACATCCCCTACATTAACAGGCCAGATGGCCCCTTTGGACAGGCCTGGCTAGCTCTCCCCCTCCTCACTGCAGCCACTGGGGCCCCGGAGCCTCTGAGCTGTTTTTTTGGTCCTCCCAGGTCCTACACTCTCCCTCTTCCCTCAATTCTCCCATCAAGGAGACACAGAAACTGAGGTTTTGAAAAACAGCACAAATCCTGAAGTCTGTGGGAAGGGGAGTAGGAACCTACTACAGGTTTCAATTGCAACCCAGTTCACCCATCCCTGGGTGCATCACTGGAGCAAATTCAACATAAGAAAGGAAAAGGGTAGGTATATCTACCAAATCACAAAGTGGCTGAGCTTGGAGATCATCTGCTCTACTCCTCTATTCAAGCATGTCACCTAGAGCAGGCCAGGCTGCCCAGGACCACAACATCCAGGGTTTTCTTACTGAAGTTGCAGCTCTTAAATTTACCTGTCTCACCTTCCACCTGTGAATGGACTTAAGCATAAAAYCTCAAATATAGTCAAAATAGTACTTAAAAAAAATACTGCTTAYTGTTCATTTTCTTTTGAAAGAGGGTAGGAAGGTATTTTTTTTAATATAAAAATCACTGAAATCATAAGTGGGAGAATTTGGGCAGTTCTACTGAAAAGAAAAAAGATATGTCACGAGAAGGTTCTTGGTTCTTCGTTGTCACTCGTCCTGTGGCAAGCATACTAGAAATACCTTCCTTCCTCACGTTTCATACAGAATCTAGTATCCACAAGGATTCAATAAAACCTGAATCCTAGGATGCTTCACTCTTACAAATCGCACACAACCTTTCTCAATTTGTATTTTCCACTGCAGAAATTTACTTCAAGAAAACAAAAAGCTACCTTTGAAAGTGAARCATCTTCTGCTGCACAGTATTTTTTTTAAGCACCAACTGGGAGTACAAGCTTTCCTGTGAAAGTGTAAAGAACCCAAAGGGAATGTCTTCTTGCATGATAAAGATGCCTGCAATCGTGGGCAAGGGACTAGAAGTGCTGAAGCACGTTTGACCTTCAAATGTCAACATGCTCATCCCACAAAGATTCTGGATGTTTACACAATCACGTGGTGCTGTAAGTTCTTCTCTAGGGACAAACTCTGAGCACACTGATCAGTTCAGAGGGAAAATGGCTGGTCTCATCCTAGCACAGCTGTGTGGACATGRCCCTGCAGTCGTTTAACTCCTACATGCCATTTCACGGGAATGCTGCTTGCTATAAGTACATCTGCTACAAGGCCATACCTTCCCTTCCTTCTGAGGCTGTCAGCAAYAAGATCTGATGAATGAACATCCATTAGACCTGAGCAACTTCCAGTACTTGGAGAATAGTCTGCTAATGCTGCCCTGTCTCCATTTTCCAGTTATTTATCCTTTGAGGGCAGATAAATGCCAAGATGCTGTGCTGTCACACTGTTAAGTACTRGTTTTATCAGTCCTTTTTGCCTGAAGGGCAATGTGCCCTAAATAAGAAATACTTCACTGAAAACTAACCAAGTTTGTTCTTACACTTTCTCAAAGTCGTTTTGCAAATCCTTTCTCCAAGGTTACAGATGAGCTCCTGGAAGTCAACTTTCCCTAAAAGACAGGCTATCTGCTAAAAATGAGAATGTAAGGGCGTATTTATGAAAAAAGTCTGAAGTGTGTTAATGAAGGGCAAAATATCTTTCACAGAAGCCACTTCTCTCCTATTTAGTCAATAAACTCATTCCCCCCCTGCAACTAWGAAGATTAATTCATAAAAGTACTCTGACAATGAAAAAACAGTACACAGAGTTGGTTATAATACACAGACGTTTTTTAGCTTGTTACTATTGGTCACATAGTAAAATGGTTCTTAATTTGTTATTTAAAAAACCCACATTTTTCATGAAAAGCAACTGCAGCATCTTAGTGAAAATGTTGCGACTAGAGAAATATCAAATCTGGAAACCACTTTAGAACTTATATTCAAAGCAATGGAAACTTAAATTCATGGCCAACTCATTTATATGGGCACAGTGATATCGTAGGAAGCAATAAAACAAAAACAAAACTAAACTWAAGACAAAATATTCATAACATAGGCCTTCAAGAACTGCAATACAGTTCTTGCCTAGAGTCTTCTTATATCCTGGAAGGATTACTAATTTAGGTTTGCGCACTGAGAGTTGGTTCAGCTGTTTCTAGATCCAAGAGGACACCAGAAGCAGTTGCTGATACAACTGAATGACTATAAGTAAGACATCCATCCCAGTATTGCCTGAAGACTCCCCATTTGCTTCTGCACAAAATAACGGCCAAATGGAACCTCTCTGACTGTTTCCTGTGTATTTGGGATAGAAGATAGCAYATCTTTAGTCAAGAAACATTTTTAGAAGTTTGTCAAAAGTCTAACCAGCTCTCCTCACAAGACTTTGCAAAGCACTCGCTCCTTCTCAAAGGTCTGCCTGCTACTCTGGCTTTTTTCTTTGGATTTCAAAATTTGAAACACTATTCCGACTTACTTTGTTTTAATCAATTATTGTGTAAGATTTCATGCACTAAAGCAGAATGATGCCAKCACTTACAAACAATAAAACAAAAAGATGTTCTTTCATCATGACTACAAGATAATTCTCTTCAAATAAAGACTAAAAAAAATTTCAGCTCAACCAATGTTATAAGCCATATACAGGACAGAAGCAGCAGAGAGGGGAAAAACAAGAGTATCTGATCTTATTTTTTTTTTTTTTAAGTAGAATTGACTAATACTAATAAAACACAGGAATCATAAGCCCCCATTTTCACTGAAAAAAAAAACCTCCAGTTAAAACATTCATTAGACACCATCAAAGACACCAAAAATCACTCATTAAACAAGATAAAAACATCTTTATTTAACTAGGTATCAAGAAGAACATCTGACAGTAGTTGTTGGTCATCTGACAAACAGAGCATCACTACCTTCCTCCAGCATAAATGACATATCAAAAACATGCAGACTGTGCCTGTAACTGCCRTAATCCAGAATGCTTTAAATAAACCAATTTTTATTGTAATTTGTTGAAAGAGAAAACACTATAAAATAACAGCTAAGGTGAAGTAATTATACCTTTCTTTACATATGATGAAGCACTGACAGAGGTGCAAAAAAGCTTACTACTCCTAGCACAAAGGATGCWTTTGCTGTGACAGAAAGATTTTTCTYTCTTTTTTTTCCTTTTTGGGGGGAGGTGGGTAGGGGAGTGTGTGTGTGGGGGGGTTAACTGCTACCTTGCCTTTGTATTAAAACATTCTAATCACAGAGCTCCCAGGAAGCATCGAAAGGTCTCTTTCTATTTGCCTGGCTCAAGTAGCATCAAGTGATATGTGAAATGAGAGGCTAGGAGATGAGTRACAGAGCTGATGAAGAGCTGGGAAGCAGTCAGAAGTAGTGGCTGCATAACAGATGCTGAGATGGAGAGGAAGAAAAAGTGTTGAGGGGAGAGAAGAGATGGGAAGTGAGGAAAATGATTACCCAGAAATAAAGAAGTGAGAGACAGCAGTGCCTATGCCAGGAAACTTAAGTGGACCAGTAACAGGAAAAAGAGYAGAGCCTGGTGAGCTAAAGAAAGGAGAAAGGCTGGAAAACCTCAAGTCGATYGAGAGACTAGGTGAGAAAAGCAGGACTGGGCAGCAGCTCTCAGAGTCAGAAAAGAAGGAGATACAGTGGATAAGGCTGAGAAGTCTCATCACAAGCATACCTGCTCTTTGATACTGAAAAGAAACCCAAAAACATAAGAAGGCCTATTTCAGTCCAAAACAACTTTTAGCTTAAGGGTCAACAGCAGGTACCTAACAACACAGTATCAAAAAACGATGTAGGGAGAATAGAAGAGCATGCTGTGATATTTCACCATCACCTCCAAAGATACAGGACTGAAGTTCCTAACACCTGATGGATTATTTTGTGGTGAATTTAAWTTTTCAGTTCAATTTTGAACCTGTGCAGCTTTTTAGCATCCACAATATTCTGTGGTAGACAGAATTAGGAGCTCAAATACACACTCTACAATACAACATAAAACTATGATCACATACACTTTTACGCCTGCATGCTGCTTGTCTACAGCCTGAAACCTGCTCATTTCATTTGATATCCCTAGCTCTCATCTTGGAAGACATTGTGAATGACCATTCTTCATCCACCCTCGCTATGCTATGCATAATTTAACAGACCACTGTCATAGCCTCCAGTCATCTCTTTTCAAAGATGAAAAGTTCTCTTCCAGTATGTCGTTTCTTGTATGGGAGCCATGTCATACTTTCAAGTAGTCACTGTCACTCTTTCAACTCAATTCCTATTACATACTACTTAAGAAGCAAACCAGAGCAGCACATGGTATGCAAAAATGCAGGTAAATCCACTACTGATGCTGTGGTATAATTATGTTTTATGTCTCATTCCCCATTCCTTTCCTAATAATCCCAAACACAGTACTTTTTTGGTACTAACGAGCCAGTGTTTTCACAGAAGTATCTATTAAAACCCAAGGTCTCATTCCCGAGTAGCTAGAGGTTACTCATAGCGCGTCACCATATCCAACAAATTAAGATTCATCTGTTTCACACTTCTCCGTTGTACATCACCTTGACATCAYTGATTTTCACCCTGTTTTACCTCCAGTCAATCAGTATCATGAGGTCTTTCTGAAATTCTTCATCACTTGCCTTTATTTGTTCTATCTTGAATAACTTAGTATCATCAGCAAATGGGTCACCTCACTACTCATGAATGATCTGAAAAAGGGAATTTTGAATGTCACAGACATAAGAACTGATCCTCATAGGATTTTACTGGTGACCTTTCTCCACCTTGAGGATGGATGATTTCTTTTTTCTTTTTTTTTCCTTATTTATCCATGCAAGAATTTTCTCTCCTATTCCACAGTAGATTAATTTCTTTAATAGGCTCTAGGTCATGGACATTGCCAAATTTCTTCCGAAAAATCAGGCAGATATATTACTCACTTGCCTACCTACTCCTTTAAAAAGCCTCTAAGAGAACTGAGAGGCAATTTCTTGTTACAGAAGCTGCAATGACTCTTCATAGTTACTGGCAAGCCCAATAATTCTAATTTTTAGCACTAAAATAATAAATAAATAAAATCCCCCCAAAGTAGGCTTACTGAAATGTACTTCCTCAGATCTTCCTCAGAATCTTTTAGAAATATCCAATGACTTCCATCACTGACTCTTCCTTTGCAGTGAACTACTGCATCAAATCTGCTGGCAACACTCTATCCTCCTTGGAGACCAGATCATATCACGATGAGATCTTATCATTGCTGTCAGTTACATTGCAGAAATCTGTGGGATGATGCTTCATATGTAAATCAATTTAATGACACTTGATAGGACGTATACTTCCTTTCTCTCCCCTCCCCATCTTTCCTTCCCAAAAGACCAGGCAAACAAATTAATCAAAACTCTCCCACTGCAAAATCAAGTGCTATATATTGCATAAAACATCAAAAACAAAAGGATAAATGAGCTCTGTGACACAACAGAAATCCTTGGATGAAGAATTACTGCTTTGTTTGTTCAAAAAGCTGGGGAAAACAACAAATGTAATGTGAAACTTATGTTGTAGCTTCACACATCATTCACAGATTGATGCATATATGTTGACGCATATCAACATGTATTGTACATGTGTATCAAGTACATGGATACAGTCAACGCACTCGCACAGAGTTTTAAGCACTTTATTATTCAGAGCCTTTTAGTGGATACTTCTGTTTCTGAAACCCACCTTCTTCAGCCTTCCAATTATAAAATATTCCTAACTATCACCTTGACACTCCTTATCTTGTGATCTTTCAGAAACTAAACTAGGTCTCTAAAGTACTCAGGTAAGAAGGAACAGGGTAAATTATTTTTGTCTTCTGGCAGAATTTGAATGGTGAGTAGTAAATAAGGCACCGAGACACACAGTGCCACGAGCTCAGAACAAGGAAGTCCAACAGAAGGTGATCAAGTGAGCAGCGCCTGCTCTCTGCACACAATGCGGCACGACATGGGAGGAGCAAGGGTGCAGCACCACGCAACTCAAACCTCTTTAGTAAGGCAGGCACAAAAACCGGTCAAGTTATGGTCAGAGAGGTAACCTCATTTTTTGCATTTCCTAATTTTTGAGCTCTTAAYATTTGAATCTTACTATTACCCTTCGGTGCTACCTTTTATGGTTAACTACTTTTWAAAAGTACTGTAGAAAAAGTAGGAATGACTAAGACATTTGGATACCTGGCCAGTCTTATGGGAAAGAAAGAATTCAGTCTAGGTAGGATTGGTCCCTCAAGTAGAAAACTTAATTATCTTTTCACATTCTTACATATTTTAACACAACCTGTGTGTCTTTTTTTTAAATAAAAACAGTATTTATTACAATTTATAATGTTGATTGAAGAGAGGCACTAATGAGGCTTTCACATACAACAGCTGCTTCCTGTAAACTCTTTTTGGAGCATATATACCACTTGTTCTATTTTCCTTCTTGCAAGAGACAAATCATTTTCAATATTTACTTATAAGGTATTGCTTTACTGTTTTAAGAGCGAATTTGCAGTAAACTTTTGCAGTAATTTTGCTATATCCCTTCACTTCAAGGTTTCTGCGCCTTACGCTAAGAACTTGGCTAAACAAACCGTTGAATCAACATTTGGCACAAGCAAGGAGGTAGAAGCCTCCAGAAAGAGATCCGTGACTGACTGAGGAAATGCTGCCTGTCCTGGTGGGCGAGCTCATTCAGGATTTTTCTGCCTACTCCCCACTTCTTCCTTTAGCTGGAGATTTTTGTCCCATTAAGCGTGCCAGACACCAGATTAACTGTTTATACAGTCCTGTTCTGGGAAGAAACCACTGGCAAGGACACAGTTACAAGCCATGAGACACTACTGCTCCTAGAAATTCTAATACATACATAAATTCATTACTGTTTGTAAAAACGATCAGAAATCCAGCTGATGTTTAAGGGTCATTATTTTCTTTATCGCAAAAACTGACCACAAAATCTAGACCAATAGAGCTCAGGTAAATATGGAAAAACCATCGCTAGTCAGTAAAACACGTCAGGGCACGTCCTTAATTACCCTGCGGAACAGAAGCAGGTTTAAGAAACAGCTTTACGAACTGATTCTCTRAACGCTTGCTGCAATCGGTTCAGCAGCAAGGACGCAGGAGCAGCAGGAAATCCTGGTCGCCCGCGCAGCGCCGAGGTGTCAGCAGCGCGCCAGCCCCACAGGCTTTTGGACTGGGACGCAGAAGGGGAGAGGCCGAGCAAGGACAGGCACCGCGGGGCACCTGGGAGAGGTGGCCGGAGCCAGGGCTTTGCGCACGGGAACTGCGACACCTCGCTACACCCGCGGCGCTTGCAGTTTCACAACGAAGGTGCCTAGCCCAGGCAGGCAGGGCTTTCTAAGTTGCCTGCCAGCGCGCTGCCAAGGACACCAGTAGCAGGCAGGAGCGGTGCATTAGGGAGGAAAGAACTCGGAGGCAAGGATTTCTCTCAGAAGCACAGCTACGAGGAGCTGCGCCTTTCGTTGCACCTAAGATTTCTCTGCCCTCGGTATCCTCGCTAAGCAATTCAGACTGTCAATCTTTTCTGAGATCCTCTCCTTCCTGTCAGCTAACACTGTCAGCAAAACTAGACATGATGTAGTTGTGTAGGCTGAAATTCGGTGCATTTTTTATTTAAGGAAAACAGGGCGATCTGAGGCTTGTCTGCATCACTCACATGGCTGAGCAGAGACTGAAGCAAGTTGGAGGTGGGTAGCTAAACTAGTAGGGACAGAAAAATTTGAGAGAAATTACTTAATGCCATTCGATCAACTAGGCAGTGCATGGAAAAGCCAGTGGGAAGTCCTTCTAAAATATCTACAAGGAAAGCTTTGCAGTTGCAAGTAGAAACAGGTACGCTAGACAGTGAGCTGAGAGAAAARAACAGCAAGTACCACACTGTGTATCAGAAGTAAACACACCCAGTTTTTGTACTTGTATTGAAAAATAACCCCACAACTGCAAATGCAAGTAGATTACCAAACGAACCATAAGAACTGTCAATTACGTGCACCTTATYCTAGGCATAACCTTAGTGTTTTCTTTGCTATAATTGACTAGACATGCATATCAAAACTTCAGCAAGCCTTTTATTCTGAAGTCAACACATGGTTACTTTACAAGCTGTTGCAGTAATAAAGCATGACAAGTTAATAAATATTTTCAAAGATCTCTTTCTTTTTAATCAAAAAGAGAAGCAGACTTCATTATGTAACTGAATAGCAAAAATATACTTATCATATAACCTAATCCACTTGTTTATGGAGAAATGATAAGTAATCAAATTTTGATTGACAGAAGCTACATATATAATCATATTCCAGTAAATCTAGGTCCTTCAAACGCTGTCTGAATATAGTGTTTAACAGCCTACATTAAAGGGGATAACAAAACAGAGCCATACTTGAGTATGMAAGTAAGCGTTTTGCATAGCGCAGTTAATCAATGCCCTGATAATTCCCCTCTGCCCTATTGCACAGTTGGTTGTCTGCCAGGCCCACAGATCGATCCACGAACATGTGTATAATTTAGCTTCTCCATTCTCTCCAAGGCTACGGTGTATAATGAGCAGCTATGTGAGGGTATAAGTTGTCAACAGTAAATGAAACACCAGCTATTCAGTAAGGTATAGCGGCATATATTTCTGAGGATTTAAAACCACCACATCACTGGGATAAGAATACTTGCTCCTACAGAAAGCCTGCAAAAAAGGGCTGGTTACCTCATTTCATAGTCCATGTTATTCGAATTTGACAGCCACTTCTCCTTATGTGAGATGTGAACAAAGGAACAAGTAAACCAGAATTGCCCAGTGTCCATATTCTTCCAACATAGAAAAGAGCCAGGCAGAAATCCTGCCTTCCTACTGCAGTCAGTGCGAAGTTCTTCCTCCAGCTTTCTTAAGACTAGAATTGCAGCCAAAGTATTTTTCTAGGACAGTTTTTATCAACTGAATCAGAAATTGCAGGTATCCTGGCACTGCTTAATAAAATCCTGCAGGACAGCAAGCTTATGTCATCATTTTGGAATGCTCTAGTCTTAAAAGCGTAAGATTTCTGCATGCTGCAGGTGCAAGGATGCCAGCATGCACAGCAGGGGTTTATGCCAAGGCAGCACTGCTGATCCTCATTCTTGGGCCAGCAAATCCTACTGCTCATTGCCTTTGCCCAAGCACCAAAACACATTCGTGCATCCACTAATCAAGCAACTCACTTCTCCCCTGAATAGCATAATTTAACTCTTTAATTTCTGCACTACTGCTAAAAAACCTCCCCCMAAAAAACAAAAAAACCCTCCAAAACCAGACAGTAGTAGCCACATCATTATTTAAGAGAACTAAATCCCTGTTTCTGTCAAAAGATGGTTAACAGAGCTAGAAGCCACAAGAAGCAAACACTGAAACATGTCATTTTCTAGATACGCAAAGATAAAAACAAAAATCTTGTTATAAGACAAATGAGTTGAGTGTGTTCAAGGTAACGGATCCACCTGACAAATTTCTTTTCCTAAAGAGCTTCCCCTCCTCAGTAAACTGAAACTGTACAGTAATCGCCTGTGTTGATGGAAGCACGCAGGAGAGATTTGGTAAATCAGATCTATTGCATGAGACAATAAGCTGCACAAAGCCTGCAGTTTTAAGAACATTGCCAAGCCCTGCATGCAGGCACAAATTCAAACATACTTAGAGAAGTAAACAAAACTGATAATGCTTTTCTTCTTTGAGTTTAATTAGAATATTTCCTGGGGTATATTTAAGCAGTTATTGCATAAACATTTGGCTTTTTCAAATCAGGGGCTTTCATTTTTCTTTATTTAAATCATTTAATATTTACTTGCTTTAGCTGCATCCAATCAAGAAAAGGAAATGTGAAACCACATAATCTAATAAATCAGATCAATATTACTAAACTATATTGCTACAAATAGCCTGTATTAACTGCCAAAGAGACCTGTAAGAGAGAAACTCTCTTACAGAGGGAGCAGCCAAGTGCTACAGCGATACACTCTCTTCATTTCTCAGAAAGCCTTGGCTAATGACTGGGATGTAAATGGACTGTGAAGATGCTCTGGCCTGAAAGCAGACATACTTCTCTCACTCAGTGGTTCTCACCTCTGTGGAACATGAAGTCAAAATGGAAGCAACTATAAGCTGCCTGAATATAGTGAAAGGGATTTTCACACCCAAGTAAAATCTATAAGCCTACAAACTGATGCAGAACTTCAAAACACTCTCTGTAACAATAGAACTCAGCACAAACCTTGAAGGCTTCTACCACAAAAGGTATATAAAGATTCACAGACTCAATCAGTTGCCCATCAGCAAACTTTCTTGTTCTGTCTTGATTCTTACCAGTATACTTGATTTAACGGTGGTCTGCATTGAGGGTCTACCTCCACTAAGATTACTGCAGAATCAGTTCTGCCAGAGCCACACTTTCAAAATTGCTCAGTAGCCACATCAAGCGTAGTGGAAAGGCACAAGCAGAGCTTGCAACTAAATCTTTGCTGTGCAGCTCCTAAAACAGAGCTTGTATCCACATTAAAACCTATGAGTTGAATCCCTGCTCAAGCAGGAGCAGAGTACCACATTCCAGAGTTTCAAAAAAGCATCTATATGACTTCACTGGTCTTGCACTATTAAAATCTCAGGGGGTTGCTCCTATAAAGGAAATTAAGAATATTAAAATTTCAGGGGGCTGTTTCAGTTTAACTGCTAACAATATACCAAAACTAAGCCGTTAAAGACTAAGCAAGCCTGGCTTCCCCATAGGCTGTACTTCTGTCCACAGAGCCCCACACAGAAAAAATGATCAGCTCTCTCAATCTCACCCTCTAATGCCCTTTCACCAGAAGGAAGACAGTAGTGCTTCAACTTTTGTGAGACCATGCACAAAATCTGAAGGAATCGTTGGAGTAAAAATGACAGATAATAGTCAAGTTTGCCATTCTTCCTTCAACAGAAGCACTAACATGACTCCTCTCCCTCCAATAAGCTTTCAAGAGCACCATCATCTTCTAATGCTTTTTGTTTCTATTAGTTTTACTTTAGTCAGAGTCAAAAGTTGAAGGGCAAGATAGACAACATCTAAACGCAGGCAGGCAGGCAAATACCTCAGCTATCAGGAAACCAGGCAAAAAGCAGCATACAGGGGAGGATTAAAAAATATGACAGAGGAGTTAAAAACCAAGTATTAATGGGAATGCGGAGCTTAAATACCGTAAAATATTTTGCCTCCAGTAAGCAAAGCCTAGCTTGCTACCTGAGACAGTAGAAATATAATTCTAGGTAATTACTCATTCTAAACAACAACTCAGGAGAGATGCCTTAAATACCCAAGTCTAGTCCATCACTCCTGCAAGGCAGCTGCACACAATTCTGTTAATAAATTTATGAACCTCCTGCTAAATTACTGGGCTTCTTATCCCTATTCCTTTTACTAAAGACTGTTGGAGCTCCTTATTCTTGCAGACACTTCCTTACAATTTCCAGATTAAATTTATTCATGGTCAATTTATATTCATTTGCTCTTGTGATGACATTGTCCTTTATCTTAAATTAGATTGTAAGTTCTCCAGGGCAATGATGAAATGTTCCTATGTAAGTATATAGTCCTGAGCGTAACTGTTCCCTAATGGTAATTCAGTGCTTTGGTTATGATGACAATACCATAAATAATAAAAATTAGTTTTCATAGCTCCACTACTCTGAACTTCATCATATCTCTAATTAGTGCAAGTGCACTCACATGGAATTTTATCAAATACATTATGATGAACTTAGCTGAATCTGCAGTTCTGCCCTATCTCTAATAAGCTGCTTATCTTACTCTACAACTATATACACTACAAGCTGGTATTCTGACTCTGAAAAAACTAGAGGAAACATGACAACAAGTGGGTAGAAGAGTATGCCCTTTTTAAACATTTAACAAATTTGGTGGAAGAGAAGAGTAATCATCATAACTCATGCAGTAGTTAGCAAAACTCTCATTAAGGGGCTTTCTTTTGCACACACAGAATTAGCATTAATATAGATGGGTTCCAAAAAAARAAGTCTTGAATTTGGTATTCCTTGAACAATACTAATGCTCAGAAAAACCTAGTTGTTCTTAACTACGGTAGCATCAACAACTATACACTTGAAAGCCAGACATGCTTGTTTCATATATACACAGTCATACTTCCTATCCAGAAACTTGACAAAACATTAACACTTTCCTGATAACTCTAGATATATATTTTGCATTTTTTTTTTTAAACCAACTTTGACCCTAGTGGTAACACACACATTATTTACTCTGCAGTCCTGTTTTCATAAAGTTAGCACACTTGGTGCTGGGCATCAGTCTCAACATACCAAATATATATATTTTTTCTACTTGTCCCAGAAAAAAAAAATGCAAATTTTCTGGAATTTCTTGCATTATTCATTTCATGGAATAACTGGTCAAAGATCAGTAGGCTAGAGTTACTTTACACACACAAAAAAAATGTGGTTGTCTTAGCTTAATAGAACAGCAAACTCCAACTGGTGGCTGCATTTGACCATGAAGTCAAGCAGCCATTTTATCACACAATTCAAATGATACTGGAAAAATAACATATTTAAGCCATTCATGGAATAATCTCAAGGAAAAAAATTGTGCCTAGAATGTTAACGACAACATCAAACGAATACGATTTGCATTTTATAAATGCTGACAAAAAGCTAACAGAGAGGTAAAGGTTAACAGAAAACTGAAGGATTAAACCTCCCTTTTAAACTGGTGAACGGATTCAAAACATGAAGGCCATAGGAGAGAACAGCAAGCTGCTGTTACAAGAAAACTTGCAGAAAGAAGCAGAGGATTCTAAAATCTAGCTTTTGCTTGCTTCCAATAAAAGCAGGTTTCCATTTGCTTTCACAATAAAAGATCTAGTACTAGATATAAAACCAGTAAAATAGCATGTATCTAGGGAAAAGACGGACAGCTTATAAGCAAAGAACTGTAAATTTGGAATATGTGTACGTCTGAACAGAAAGAGAAGAGAGGACTGACAGTGACAAAAATGTGGGGAGCAAGCACAAGCCTGGTTTGCAATTGCTTATGAAAATAGTATCGGGAATAGCTGGAGTCTTTTCTGTTAAGTTGATGTAGCTCCAAAGGATGAACAGATTGAGACAAAATCCAACTGAAAGCAAATAATTATACAAAGATATGAGAGATAGTTATGTAGATTCATTTTTTTCCCCTTTAAGAAGAGGCTGAGGAATCCAAGGGCAGAAAAGAAACAGATGCAAACACTCTGTATCACTCACCCAGACACCTGTACGGAACGACAATATGAGGGTGACCGTTGCACTGCTTCCATCCCCGCTTGCACCAATTTTGGATCGTAACTGGCTGGTTGGCTTCGACAACATTGGTGATTTGCAATTCAGGGTAAACCTAGCATTAAAATATAAATAAGAAAAATGTTATCCCTGGCATGCTGAGTCATTTAACACATTACATGTGTATGTCGTACATATCACAAAATAATTTTCAATTCTCTATCTTTTCCTTCTTCTGTTGCCTATTATATATCTAGTTACTTCATGGTATGACTATTTGCACTTACCTGAAAAGCTGGTGTGTTTGTACATCAGTAAAAACAGGTAGCTGCTAGCTCTGAATGTGATGGTGGTAATAACAGGCTGTCATGCCTTTTTCAAACAGCCACATTTGACTAACTCCACTTGAACTGAACATACCAATACTTGGCCAGTTTATATTCTCAAGCTAAAGATCATCTAAATGAGTGTTTCATGGTTGGCTAAAATACCCTCTCTCCTCCATGCCTAGTGAATCACTCTCCTTGCAAATCTTGATTCATCTAAAAAACATAACATGGTTAAGAGAAGCATAAAGGTATGCTGACTAGCAACATGCTCTTCCCTACTGCAGTCTGTATAGTCTGCTAAACCAGGTATTTATACTTAGGTTTACATCACTAATGCTTCCTTCTTCCTGACTTCCCCAAATTGAGATCAAATCTAGTCTGCTCTTAATACTGCAATACACTCCTACAACCCTAACACTCACTAACCACCACACTGTCATCATACTGCGTGATTCATTTATTGGCAGCCAATTTGACTGACCTATGTGTTTGTTTTTTTCTCTCCCTCACCTAAGTCCCATACATATATTTATTTCCCCTTTTCTGCTGTCAGTAAGGGCCAGGCTGCTCTCTTTTGCCAGAAGACTGTTCTTAGACACTGACCTTTTCTGCAGACTCACCTCCCAGCCATCTTCTGTGAATGTATCTACATTAGCATTTCAATTTTCCCTCTTACTACATCTCAGTTCACAAAATGGAGTGGTTTCACAGCACACAAACTGGGTTCCTTTTGGATAAAGCTGAACTGGAAGATGTGATCCCATGCCACACCTAAAGCCTCTCAGCCCCTAACAGATGTTTTCTCCAGATGACCAGGCTAGAGCTAATGAGAGACAAACCCTACAAACCCACAGTGTGGCTGCCGGATCCTCTGCACCAGCGGCTTCACTCTGTGCTCCCAGCTCTTCCTGCACTACACTGCTTGCTAGCATAACCTATGGCTCTAATTGCTCAAACCAGTGATCCATCAGTTAGCTCCTAAGATCAAACTTAAAATGGACTAGCTTTCCTTCACACTTCCTTGAGCAGTTCTTACTGATTTCTGAGTATTGTCATGTCACATCTGTGGATTTAGGTAGATTGAAAGCTAGCCTACTCATACCTACCACACGAGAAGAAGAAAAGAAATAAACCCTGGGGAAAAGCAAGCAACTGGAGATAGATCAAAAACATCCCACAGAAAAGGAATATAAAGCCAGTTAAAGAAAGCTGGGTTGAGACTGGATGAATTCCAGGAGTCCTAAACCAGTGCTTGGAAGAACCTTTCTACCCCTCTCTAAAATAAAAGGATTAGTCTCAAGCACATATCTCACAAGCACACAGAAACCCAGTGTCAATCCCTCCTGGCACTCCCCTGACCAAAACTTTAAAATCCAAGTGTAGTAAAAAAGAAGCAAGTAGGTTCTTTGAAGCGCAAGTAAAAGTTTCAGACTTAAAAAGGCAGTAATGAACAACAGTACAGCTTTTTAAGGTTTGAGATCATTAATCTCTGAACGAATCTGCCCTGGTCCACGCATCTGTGGTTACAACAAAAAGTAAACGGAGATACAAGAGAAGAACTACTCACTTTCATTAAAGGACAAGAAGCGGCTAGTAGATTCGTAAAATCGAACTATATTGATTAACAGCTTAACATGCAATGAAACAAAGCCAGATACAGTAACAACGCTAAGGAAAGGACTAGTTAGGGAAAAAAACATTTACTACAGCAAAAAAAATGGACTTTATGCTAAAGATGTTAAACATCAACCTTTCCTTTTTTAATCAGGTACTTCTTGTTACACRTAAGTGCTTAAAAACAAGTCATTTGAAATTTTTTTGCCTGTTCAGACAGCACCCTCAACTTATTACAGTGGACCATTAAAGTATGCGAAGACGCTTCAGATGCCATCTTCTGTGCTAACTGAGCAAGCCAGATACAGATCACTTAGAGGAAGACCATAAACCAGAACTGAAAACTCAGGATGAAGGTTTCCTACATTCAGAAGATAATAGCTTTGCTCTGTCCATTTGTTTATGCTGCAGCAGCTGACCAGGGCTGATGGGTCACCACCTATATCACAAACATATCAGCATTTTCTCAATACTTGCAGAAAGCAAGTCCAGAAGGATTCATTGCTCTCCCACTCCATCCGTGTTTGAAATACTGAATTCTGGATTGAAACAGCAAGGTTGTGAATTAAATGAAAGCTCCCCTTTCTTCTTCAATCTCATTACTTTTTCCYTCAGGTCCCCACAGCTTCACTAAACAGGTCTGCACATGCTCAGGCTCTTGATGCTTGTTACAGCACTGCCAAAACAGATTAGGATTTCACCATGGTGGGAAATTTCACACCTCAACTGCTGGGTAAATATTACACTGTGAGGCACCATAGTTGCCTCAAGAGCTAATGCACAAGATACAACAGAAAGATTCAACTTTCTTCAGGCACTGTGCTTAGCGTGGTCACTCTACATTCTTCCAAGTTTATGTTCCCACAGGCATTACATTTGAACAATTGCAATCCAGGGTTATATAATACTGGCTGCTACCACAAACCAAAAGCTTGATATATCACACACTATCATTTACACATTCTCAGCAGAATAGGTAAATCTCACTYGTCACACCCAGAGGAAGCAATGTCTGAAATGAGTATGACTGAAAAGTGTTCAAAATGGTTTCACTGGAATACAAAAAAAAGAAATTGAGAAAAAAACCCACAAAATAATTTATGCATTTACAAGAATGTATACAAAACAAGAAAACAATTCAGAACAGAACTCTTACTCAGGAGCAAAAGACATACTTAGTTGCTTTCCTGAGGTGAATTTCTAACGAGTAACAGTGAACTATTATTGTAGACCCTTATTGAAACATTAAGATTGAGGAAAAGATATTGTTTTAGTTTCACTATTTCACAAAATCATCTTTTAAACCCTTGGTTGGTAGTGGACCAAACTAAGTAGTTAACAGAATTTGTCAGAAGTACACAGGAAAGCAGAAATACAAAGAAGCCTGTTCATCTGTTTTTACATCAGTTACTAAATTCTTAATTTCTTCTGACAGCTCACACAAAGCCTTGTCCACCCTTCACAGAAGAAAACAGGCTTTGAATTTCATTATCAATAGGTTAATGCCTGTAATGTGTACGCACTAAAAAGAGTTCCTCTAACTAGACTTGCATAAGACAGTTGCTCTGAATTGAAGTGGGACCTACTTAGTGGCAGAGAAAGATGAGATTCATACTTATTTATAGCATCCCTAATGAGTCATTGTTCCTTCTGGATAATCAAAAGGAGCTGCTTTAGAAAGTTACAGGAAATCTAAAATTTCAATTTTATCATAGCTTGTTGCACAGTAATTGATTGAATACGTATTAAATGGAAAAGTTTAGGAAGAAATAACATCCTATATAATCTAAAAAATTTAAGTCATGAATTAAAATTTATAGCTGGACCATTGTTTGTTTCAATTTTCATTTACAAATTTCCTTACACATTGACCTTAAGAAACAAAGCAAAAAAGCCTCTCCATTCAGGCTACTCAGAATTTAACGCCACCTCCACGCAATCTTTGTGCAATTACGTTTACCCATACAAAGCCTAATGATGCTTGGACTTCAACCCTAACTATAAATGTTCTTAACAAAAAAGGAAAAAAAGGCGTTTTGACCTCCTTGGCATACAGACGTGACAGCAATAATACAACTATGACAGTGTTACAGTAACCTATGCGCTCTCTAAAGGGGGCTGGATATTACTTTAAAACTAATCTGGAAGGAAACAGGAAATACGATACAAAATTGGACGGCAGAGGAACAGCCTAAAATAGCGAAACGGACATGTTGCCACCACAGCAATCAGTCATGCCTGCGAGACAGAGCCAAATCTGACAACAGGCATTTGGATATGGCCAAYGTGCACGTCTGCCACGTACGTATTTATTCCTAGGTGTCTCGGGCGTGAGGAGCACTGGCTGCTCACRTGGGATGGGGTCTATTTCTGGAAGAAAAATGCACCCCAGCTCCCCCTGGCACACTGCAGGCCACAGGGCCACCAGGGCTGGCGAGTGCGCGGCGGGGCTGATGGCACACAGTCGGCACTGCTATGGCCAGTGCTGGGATACTGGATCTGGCTGCAGCAGAAACAATTCAGAAGAGCTTGGACAAGCTGGAAAGAGTTCGAGGGAGAGTCAAGGAGCACAGAAGATAGCCAACATCCAGCAAGGCAGATGTGCTTGACCCCTGCTCTAACGGAGACAGGCCTACAGCCAAGCGCAGCTGCAGGAATTTAAAGTTGGGGAGCTCCTCAATTTGTCAGGCAAACCTACAGAGTTAGTTGCCAGAAGTTGAGATGGGACAGTGGTGACTGCAGGGTGCTTAACGAACGCAGCGACTTGGRAAGTCACAGCCTAGCCACAACCACAAATGTCTTGGTCAAAATGGGTAATTTTTCCCTAGCAAGGCTACTATCATAGTGCTATCATAGTGAGACTTGGAAACAAGTAAATCCTACAGACTATGCGAGGTGCCTGCTGATATTAGATGATCACTCTAAATGCATATTGTACTAATTACAACTAAATCGCTAGAACTATCCTATTTATACAATCATAATAAAATATATCAAAAGGATTGATTAAAAAAATTTCATCACTGAGTCATTTAARCTTGACAAAAGACAATTAATTCTGTACATCTTGGTGCAACTTGAAGGAATAATTAGGTATAATTACATGAGACAGTCCTAAAAGACATTTCTATTCAAAAGCATAGTACTTATTCTCTTGGTAGTATTCATTTCCCCCTCTCGCATCTTCTAGATTAATTCTGCCCATTCAGAATACTGTTCCTTTTATCATATTGTTAAAAAAAAATGCTAAAGGTTTACAAGGTTAATCTTGATTAAAATGATGACAATAACAGTTTAGTGGAGTTATTTCAATTTATTTCTGCATTTTTTGTTAAACAGGTAAAATAAGAATAACAACAGGTCAAACATATCTGGGTGGTTCTAGCAATCATATCTGTAATGATTTGAATCAATTGACTATTTTGATTCACTTGAAGAAAGTGGAAGATAATTTAAACTGAAATACTCACAGCTTGGTTACAGCCAGACAAAAACMACCAATCGGCTTTGTTTGTGGACAAGTTTCCTTCCAACCTGACCATGTAAATTTGTACTTTCAATGTTCTAAATTTATAATGTCCAGATTACTTTAATACTCAAAACAGCTCACCGAATTTATCAGAAAATTTGTTTGGTTGTTTTTAAATGTTAAAAACCGTAATAGATATAAGACAGATAAATATTTACCTTTATGCTTTTAATGAATGAATAAAATGTTTGATTACATCAAGTAGCTTGCATGCAGTTGCCATAAACACAAAGGAACACATGTATTTAATATTCACTGTGTAGAAACACAGTTTTAAAATCACTTGTGAAAAATGTCCTTCTGACAAGTGAGCATATCTAAAGGTTGACTAAACAATGCTTCAACTCTGAAAAGAAGTCTTCAATTCCAGACTAACAAATTAGAGTTTGAATGAAACTACTGCTATTCCTTTCTGTAGCGTACCTTAAGAAAAATCCCTTTGAGGCTATTAGAGGGTAAAAAGCAAGCAAATTAATACGACAGAAAGGAATAARAGATCATCAGTTGGTTTCCAGCATTTTAATAGATGTATTCTCAAACAGCAGTATCAAGCAGACATGCTGCACTCATTTTCAACAATTCAGCATATCCACACAGAGGAAATAYAGAATCATAGAACGATAAATATTTTTTGTGTGCCCCTGCACAGYATTTCTGCAGGCTTTCCAACGTGTGACTTCTAAAGCAGCAACATTGCAGAGTCCCAGCTGCCCGACAACAGCTGCAACAACAGTGGCATCAGATGAGCAGCAATTACACAAGCGCAGCCAAATCTGAACTCAGCCTTGTAATCTGTTTCTGGAAAAACAGGTAGTAAGACAGAGATCCAAAGTATTTCATATGTTTAATGTCAAAATAGTCTAGTTCATTACTGTTTTTTTTACAACTATTTTCTTACATTACTACAGAGAGTCTTGGTATCTTCTTGTATCTTCACTGATAAAATATCTAAACCCAGTCTGAGGACTTGAGAAGCAAGAGTTTAAGACTCAGAGATTTCTGTACTTTTTGTTGCATAGTCACATAACTTAAAGGCTTTTTTTAAAAAAAAAGCTACAAATCTCCACCAAACATCAGACATCAGCTTCAGAAATTCTTGTAGAAATACCCTCTTTTCAAATTCTTTCTTATTTAAGTAAAAAAAAAAAGGGGGGGTGGGGGAGGACACACATGAAATTGCAGAGACTTAACACCTGCAACTATAGATCTTATTACATTTATCCTTCAACAACCACCTATCTAATTTTTTGTCTACGTTTCTTCAGTAATTTTTCCCATGAGTTACAATTTTTGAACTTTGTTTTCTGTTCATCTGCTATGACCATAACTCTTGATCAGCCTGTGGGCTTACCAGATTTACCAGTGAACCCAGATTTATGGTAAGCATAAAGCACAGCAGAACTCGGGTGCCTCAGCTCTGCAGTCATCCCACTTGGATAAGGGACTGCTACGTGCATGGGCATAATCCCCGTGCTGAATTGCCAACCATGGAGGGGAAGAGAAGCCAAACAAGCTTTAGGAAGATTTTAACACACTGACACAAGGACCATGCCATACGTGGTCAAGTTGACTACTCTGGAGAGTCCCCTGAAGTCTAAAAACTGCACACAGCACCTGCTATGTTTCAGAAGAAATGAACCGTATATTGCCCTGCTTGCTCTTTCACAATCATATAATAATCTAGCCTTTTCCTATATTTCCTCAAAAAAATATCATCTAAAAAGTGCTGCTGTTCTTTGGTTTAACCTACCCTCAGAAAGAGTTACGAAATATGAACAGGGATCTCCTCACTGCTGAGTCCAACAGTTACACTCAACTTAGTACTGCAAATATTAAAGTATTTGCATGTTTACACAGTAAATGTTCCATAAAATATACTTGTAGCTCTCCTCTAGGCAGTGCCCTCATCAGCCAGCTGGACAGGAATTTTCAGCTTCCCAGTCCAGCACACTTCTGCAAGTCAACATTGAAGCCTTTAATTTTCTGCCAAGTCTCTGCTGGCTCAACTACGCTCTGTCATACCTGACCAAACTCAATCGCATGCTCTCAACTTTCTCAGCCACACAGGTGCTTCTACCACAGAAGCCAAACTAAAGGGCTATTTAGTATCCCAATGGTTTATGCCACTCTCTATAACCCATGCAAGTGGTTCACGTGCTACATGAGAATTATGACAGGGAAGTGAATAAACCCAGTATCCAGCTCCACTGATCCAATTCCAAACTGACTGTGGTCACTGGTGATCATGGACCAACTTGAGAAAGAACAAGGAGGAACAGCTCTGCCTCCGGACTGCAGCTCCAGGAGTGTCTGCCTCTGTAACTTAATTAGTTTAACATTTCAGGATGTTGCACTGATTTCTGACTGCTTTTTGGAAAAACAGAGCCCTTTTAACCCTCCAGGGAAAGAAGTAATCGATCCCTAAAAGCAAAACCACACCCTATGTTAGTATCTCCCTGGCTAGTCAGRGTGTTATTTCTTTGAACCCAACCCTGGGGACAACTTTACGCAGACATAACACCTGTTATCTTCAGTTAGCATTCATCCATAACTTCTTTCAGTTTTTAATGGCTGCAGCCTCACTATTTGCAGCCTCAACACCATCTAGAAGAGTTTCATACGCTGCTCTTAAAGTTATTTCTGTAGGACCATCTGACAGTCTTCCCCCTCTCCCCCACAACATCTCAGCTGCTTCTCTATTACATTCAGAGCTGCATCCTGCCAACAAGTTCATCCACTATCCTGGCTCCTTTCAACTCAGCTCTCACCTCGCCAATCCACTTGTCATGGTGTCCTGTTAGTTCCTATTTTCTACTTGTCTCCTCACCCTGTGTCCTTTATGTCTTATCCCCAGAGGCAAATGTTCTATCTTCRTCTCTTAAACATCCTCAAAATCTCTCAATTTTCCCCTGAGCATGTAAAGCCAGTATGTATTTTATACTCGTAAGTTGTTTCCTTAAGGAAACTTTTGTATGATCAGCATCATAT
>NW_028185406.1:870541-938145 GCF_003343005.1 Rhea americana | reverse complement strand
AAAAAAAAAAAAAAAAAAAGCACGCAGGAGGAGACGATCAGCCTTCTAGGTATAATCCACCAAACCAGAAGTCTTAGACCTGCCAGGCAAACTCCATTTACCACACAAGGTCTCTAAAGTCTCTCTTGCATAATTACAGAGGACATTCAGCTGCTCATACTAGAAAACCTCAGAGTAAACAGGGTTGTATAACATATGGTCTCTTCTAAACTGCTTGTTTTCCACCTTAAGCACTTGATGGTTTAAATGCAACAAGCACTTCTGTTTCTCGGTTGGGAGAAACTGTTACCATACCGAGAGACACAACAAGGTCCACRTTGCCAGGTCACTGTGAGTCCATTCACAGACCTACTTCCAGCATGCATGCAGGTGGGAAGACTCCCTCTACCTGCTATGCTACAGCACCACCAGAAGTGATTAAGTTTTGTTTTTTAATCTTACTCCTGCAGAAATTTGGTTAAGCATTACATCAGAGAGCCAGAAGAATATCTAATCACATCAACGGCACATTTCTATCCCAAAGTAACATGATCACATACAGAGAAAAACGACTGCTTTTGCCCACCACAGGGGTCACAGCTGCCTTCCCAGGAGGAGCCAACAGGCAGCCAGAAGCATAGAACTCTCCTCCTTTAGGCACAAGACAAGATTTTATCCATCCTGCTCCTTTTTTAAGGGTTGCCTGAAGCCCTGTGTCACCCCAGAAAGGCAGGTGGGATACTACGCAGCTCCCAAGCGGGGCCTGTTTTTTTAGGGCTGCCACCCGCCCCTCAGCACTTGTCCGTGGGAGACCAGTAACACAGAATGCTGTTCTGGCAGCAGCTCTTTAATCGCGTCACTAAGTGACATGACACAGTGATCTGTGCAAAACAGCTAAAACTCAAGAAAGATGTTTAAATGAAGCTGTTTCGGCTGAAATACTAGCATCCAAGAGACTGTAATAAAGACTCAGTTACCYGTTGCCTTGAATGAGGTGCAGCCTCTCTTCAGGCGCAGTCCGGGAGGACTGTTCTTAGTAAAAAGCAAAAACCACCCTTTACAGAGAGAAGCAAAGTCTGAGCTTTCTATTTTGTTTTTGTTTGTATTAGGATGAAGATGAAACACTATATTTCATGTCAAACATGACATGCTTCAGAAAGGAAAGGGAAGAAAAGAACCAGACTTTCTGCCACCAACTTACACCCAAGGCCGCAGRATCCTTCCTAACATACAGGACTGTCAAAAAAATATCATGAGGAAAGTTATAATTTCCTTCTCCCCAGATTTTGAAAAAACAATTTGATATCAATAGGATATACTTCACATTTAAAATCATCACGTTACCTAGCTGAATTAGTTTCACAAGCTTCATCTAAATAAATCCCCAGCCCCCATGTCCGTCAACTGGGAAAACATGTGCTAACTGGGATGCAGTTATGTTTGTTGAGTGGATCTCAGCATAAAACACAACTAAATGGCAGCACAAAATTTATGAAAATATACTTGAAAAAATATATTATTACTCTTTATTATGGAACTTCTATTCCAAGCTCCACTGCTTACAAAATGACCTACTTTATGTCAAAGTTCTCCTCAGGGCCATGCAAGAWCTGTCAAAAAGTAACAGGCCTGGGRACTCAATTTTAATAATCTAATTAACTTATRCATTCTTGAGCTTACTGCGGAAGTCGCCAAAGGGTAATTTATTAATCTAAGAGCCTAGATTCAGTTGTACGAATATCCCAAGAGGGAAATGAGGCTGTGATTTCCCTTTTTATGAAATCAGCTTCAGAATCTAGTATCTAGAACATGAAGTCATATAATCTCATATTCTAATGCTGAAACAGTGGTTGTACTCCATATTCAGCATACATGAACGCCATGTTTTAGGACTGTAGCAAAACAAATATAGAAAAAGTCTGAGAAATACTCAACTCCAAAATAATCAGATTTGTCTGATATTTTAAAATACACTTTTACCTTAAAAAAAAAAAAAAAAAAAAAAAGTCAAAAATGAGGAATAGCTAACACACCTGCAGAGAACATTCAAAATAGTAAAGTTTCTTATTTGCTGGCAACATGGATAGTTTCACATCTTGTATTGGTCCTTTAAAACACGATTCCTGGAATGAATTACCAAATTGATAAAATAGTGGCACCCTAGACACTATTCTATAACAGCACTGTTTTGTTTTAATTTTACTTTTGTACTTGAGATACCTACTATATATAATACATTTGATAAATACATATATACACACAGAGGATATTTGATGTCCATATATAACAATACTTTACTTCATTTTTCTTCACAAATATTTAAACTTCTAGGGTTTTTTTTGTTTTTGCTGAATTGTCTAGTACTTCCTATAATACTTGGTTCACAGTACTCATAATTTATTCCCTGGCACACACATAGTCTTTCTACCTGTAAACTGCACTCTTAACACAGTAACCTGGAGAAAAATACACAATTAAGATAAATGAGGTATTTATCATTCTATTTATCAGGACTAACGATATCTCAGATTTCAGATTTTTATCTCGGAAGCTCATGATCAAAGCCCACACATGAAAACTTTGTCATCATGTACCTATTAAGCCTTATCTATTCAAGAGAACTGTGATGCAGAGCAACCAGGAAGGCCCAAGTTTATTTACTGTTTTGCATTTCGCGTGAGCCTGTTTCAAATAGAGAATTAGATACAATAACATAACAGTGCTTCAAAACATATACAGTTCCAGTATTGTGGTATATCTTGTAGTCTGGAAGCAGAATAAGCTGAACAAACAGACCCTAGACTGATTAGATTCACACAGACTTATTCAGGATTTAAACTTACATGAAACTTTAATCTGAAATAATTTTCAAATGCAGAAAAGCCCTTATGATACAGATGTTTGTTGAAATATCTGTCATTCTCCTCTCCAAAAATGCAAAGAATAATAAATTCTATTTGGAAACAGCCTTTAGGAGAGCAGAAAACTTTCATGACGTTTTTATTAGTTGCATATAGTCAGTTTTGAAGTAAGAACACTTTCAAAAAACTGTTTTAACAGGGTTTAATTATTACTTTTTTAATTACTGCTGCTGTTGGAGACTTTCACATAACCAGTTTTTTTCAAGTCAGGAAAAATGGAAAAAAAAMCAAGTCAACAACCCAAATAAATTCTCAATTTCTAAAACATGTAAGTATATAAAAAAAATTTGAATATGTTTTCAAAATTGTCTGTTCCAAAACAATTACAAATGGAGAACTTGGAAAATAGATAATAAAAGATAAGGCCACCATTGCAGTTTGGTAAAGACCTCCTTCCACAAAATGTTAGTAACCAAGAGGAAGAAATAAAAAAACACAAAGGAAATGTCACAGAAAAGTAATTTTCCCTCTCAATTGCAGGTACTTTATTTGTGACTTTGTTAAAATAAATTTATTACTTCTCTGATCAAAGAAGCTTTACTTTTGACAATACCTCGAGTTCTACTTTGATAAAGCACTTGACTGCCATAAACACACATACAAGAGAGCTAAAACAACAATTTCAGTTATCTCCCYTCTCCCCTACAAAAAGATAACAACCCTTTTCTTTCTTCAAATTATACATTTATATAGTTAAAAAACCTTACTATAAAAACTTAAAGTAAAAATAAGCTCTCTTGTCTAAGAAACCAGTACATCCCACACTTAAGATCCCTRTTTCGACTTATCTCTGTTAGACAGGCAGTTTTGGCAAAGTAGGCTGAGCAGTGAACTGTCAACTTCAGCTAAAATGCATGTTCAAGCTTTTGAGGGTAGATGCCTGATGAGTGCAGCTCTCTCCCTATGTTCTCCAAAATTATACTGCCATGAATTCAGGCATCAGTTTTAAAGGCTAATCTTTTGTTTGCTTAACACCCTAACTCAAGCACATGGAAATCTTGAGGCTAAGTGCTTATGAAATTTTCACTAGAACATAGCATCTGCAAAACTTCAGTTCCCAGTGTCAAGGAGTTCACTGTACCTTATGTTGCAAGTGTCTAATTTGCAGCAACTCAAAATTCAGTAAGAATTKTGCTGATTATTTCTTCCTACTCTTTTCAGTCTTTTGAGGAACTTTTTAATCAAACACTATATATAATGCACATCATACATTATATTTATACACACGTATACATGCATGCACACACATGCAGAATGTCTGGGGTGGCAGACTGAATTTAGCCGTGATTCTGAAACAATTATACACACACAGTGTCTTCCAAGCTAGGTAATTCGGTTGCGTAACATTCAGTTTGTGCTCTTTATTAGTAAAACTCAAAGATCTTTTAATCTTTTTCACAGTGAAAATCCATGTAACTGAAAATCACCTTCAGTTATTTCAGTAACACAGCAGATCCATGTGGTTTAGTTGATTTTACTGCAGCTAGAACATGTGACAGTCTGCCAGCTCCTGAAAGCCACCTTCCACCACTGCATGTTCAGAACAAGTTCCATTACTCATGGTCTTGAAGTTGCTTACTCAGCACAAGAGAGGTTAGGAGTTAAAGCAAATTTCTGGATGTAGAGCCAGCTACTTGAACCTCATAGACGTGACAAAGGGAAAGGTTCAGGCAGAAGCTCTTCATAAACTGGTAAAATTTCATATCCTTTATATAAACATGAATTCTAGATTTGCATTAAAGTTCTCAGTCTTTGGGCTGTCTTTATGTGTCTGCCCATCTAACAGAAGCAGGTCAGAGATGCACAAACCAAAGAGCAGTCTGTCTTGGTATTCCATTCCCCCCCTTCAAAGAATCTGGGCATTTTCTTGTCAGTGTTCTTACCACAGTCTTCTCCCACACAGATGGCAGAACATTTTTATTGATGCCTTGTATTGCATATTCCACTGAAGTCAATGGGAACCCTAACACTGATTTCTCTAACAGAAAAATTTAGTCCATCAACTCAGAGAAAGCTAGATGAATAGAAAAAAAAAATCTCTTTTTTCCCCTAYGAAAGATCAACCTTAAGAGGATTCTGATATTTGCCAAATAGAGAAAATGAAGGCACTTTAAATTGCTCACACAACTCCGTTGAAAAATTTACGTTAATCCCTAGAGAAGAACACTGTTGCAGCAGAACTTTAAGTCATACCATGTCAAATACAACTTTGATACAAATACATGTAAAACCTTACTCTCCACCACACTTAGAACTTGTGCATCTAAATGCTCAGAGGTACAAAGAACAAAGGGAACATCAGAATAAACTTGAAGTCCAAGCCAAGTATGAATCTCCTGAGAGAGTGTGGAAGGATTGCAATCCTGCATCCAGTTTCCAATCCAAAATACTGCACAAGTGGAACACACTAGTCAAGAATTCTCTCTGCATCCTTTGTCTCACCAGATCATCTTCCAGCCTGTTCACAGTATGGGCAGATGTCCAGGCTGACAGCCAACAAGACCCAAAGACACAGTTGCAGAGTTTAAAGGGCAAATTTCACTACAAATTCTCAGGCCATGTACTGTATGAATCAAGCTTTCAACATAAAGTGAAAACGTTAAGTCTATTTAACATGGCTAGCTGTGTAGGAGACTGCTGACAGTGTGACACAACTGCTTGCCAAGCTCTGATTACTACCTGATGTGACTGGCTATATTAGTTAAAATCTAAATTATCTTAGTTCTGTAGGGAAGTCCTAAAACATGATACAAAAACAATTTCTACCATCTTCGAGCGTCCACATGTGTGTATGCACGCACAGGGGTTTATAGGCATTGGGAGAGGAGATAAGATGTCTACCATTTGAGAGAGTAGTACCGATTTCATTCCATACAGATACCTGGACTTTGCATGTCTTTCAAATTTGTGTAGTATTTTGCCCTTGTCCTTGAAGAGGAAAATAATGAGATTTGCAATAGCATTTAATTTCTTTTGAAGCTTGCATCCTGCTCTCACTGAGACACAATCTTCAAAGAGATGCAAAGACATGATCATGAAGAAAACTCTATCTGTATTAACGAGATTTAGTCTTCAGACTGGAAGTTCAGCCATCCCAACTGCTGGCACTCTCATGCTGGCTAGTTGGTAGGAACCAGGTTGGGGTATTAACGTGTTGCTGTTATTTTTTAAGATATGCTGGGCTAATGCTATGGTAACATTAGAAGTCGAGAAGGAAAATGTGACTTTGACTGAATATTCTTTAAGAAAGCCAATTTAGAGAGTAGGTTTGATGTGTAGTGTCAGTTTTCTCCCTGCCTAAGCAGATATTTAATGCTGTATTGAGAATTGCTGCCTTTTTGCACTGATTAAAAATAGTTTTTTCCAGTAGAACCCTACTAAGCAGATAAACGAATAACTTCCGAAGAGCAAATAGCATTTAAAATCCTACAGTTACAAGAGGAAAAGAAGTGTTTTAATGACGTAAATTGGTGTTTCTAATTTTGAAGCTATGAATGCCCAGAAGATGACACCACATGCCTAGTACACTGACTGACAAAAGGTGTTGTTATAGTCTACTACAACTTCTTGTTTGGTGTGCAACAACTCTTCAATTAACTAGTTGCTTGAGGCAACTAGTTAATGAATAATTGTTGTGGCTGTATCTAACTAAAGAAGCTTAAACTATCTCAAGCACAAGCCATTCTGTGCAGGAAAGACCAGCAAAGGCTTGAGGGAAAGAACAATAAAAAGGAGACTTTAATTATGGTTTCAGAAGTACTATCAAACTTAACCTTTATCAAAAAATTTATTTGCCCTTCATCAAAATGCATATTAAAACCGTATTGCACAGACTAATGTCCTGAATTGTTGCCAAGCAGAAAAATACTTTCTTTTTTTCTATTAATTGCTACACAAGTAGGTGCTTTTGGACTCATTTTGATGGAGGCATTAAGGTAATATCAACTCAAGTGGCAGTAACGCAATTAAATTATATTTCTGTGCTTGCGCAAGCTCAAGCACGCCAATTCCTTAAGATGGAGAAAAAAACTCCATTGATATTGAAAGACAGTATGATAATTTACCACCTGTTTCTACTTTCACTTTTGTGTCACAGTAAGATTGGCAAATAATACATATAATTAAAACTATCTTTGGCACTCTTACTTCAGTCCAATTCAGTAGGAGAAAAAAAAAAAAAAAGCACACAACAACCTCCCCCCCCAAGTTTGCCCATTCCCATCAAGTACTTCTTGATGCAAGTTCTTGATGGAACTTGGCATCTAGTTTAAATTAGTTTCTCTCTATGCTTGAAAAGTATTCATGACTGTATACTAATCCATGAGTCTTTTGCTTTTTACTGCTTGTGGACAGCAATTTCATCCATTCTGTCAAATAATCAGAGAGGGAGTGACTGCTGTGGTAACTTGGAACCAGAGCAGCTCAGTTTAATCTCTCGTACTACTACAGACTAAGTGTGTGACCTTCAGCAGGTCACACAATTACTCTATGGTTCAGTTTTCCTCAGGAAGAGTATGATGAGAGCATGTCCCCAAACATCCAAGAGATCAATTCAGGTTGTACACTTTAGTGGAGGATCCATACCTTTTCCTTAAACACTGTACAGCAGAGTGTTTAATAACTGACCTAAGAAACCTAAATTTCGGGAGATTAGATCACCATTACAAGACTACTAATGTATTACATGCAGTTTCTCAATCTTTTGTGTGTCTGTCAGTTCTCCTCTGTCCTCCCTGCTGTCATCATCCTGTCTAAAAATACCAGCTTCATCCTTTATCTTCACTTTCCTTCCTTTCTCTCCCATTTTGCATAATTTTGGTATTTTGAATCTATTACTCATCATTTCTTTTGCTACCGCTACCTGAAATTAAATTATGGGGTCACATTTGCATCTCTGATTAAAATGTGGCCTCTTCTGCATTATAGGCTTAATTTAACACCCATTTTCTAGCTCTAATTACATCAAAAATATTTTCCCATTTAAATTCCTCATGCTGCCTAGCAAGTTTTCTCTGGCCAAGTCTGGGATTAACTGGACCTGCTCTTTTCAAAACACACAGAACTAAGCTGCAGAAAGTTGCACTGCTTTCAGAAGCATCTAGAAAGCTTTTCCTTTGTGGATGGTTCAAGTATCACAGCAAAGCCAGCCCGCTGGCTGGCAGTCACGGAAAGGGAAGGTCCTGTTCTCCTTTCCGCCTCTCCAGAGTTAACACTGCTGCTCACCTGACTGTCGGTGAACTAGTTCAGAGAGATAAATCAATCTTTTTTGTTGCGGGGTTAGCTCTGTGCCAGTTCAGCTCCCTGAATTTCCTCATCGTAAGATCAGACATATGCTAAATTCTGGCAGAGCAGAAATGAGGGGGAGGAAGGAAACAAAGTTGACTCCTTCAGCAGCAGCACGTATCAGTTATGTTCAAAGTTTCTGCTAAGCTCCTCTTTAATAGCACTGCTAACCTTAACTTATAAGAAACTCTAAAATTAGTTCATAGGAGAGAGCGTATGTTCTTTCTACATGTCTTAAGCCACAATAGCTGAAGTTGCCATAATTGACAGCATACGAAAGTCAGGATATTCAAAAATTTTGAATTTGGATGAATACAGGAGAGTTTTCACAGCAGTGGCACAGTTCTCTGTCGCTCCAAACTCCACTGGTGTTCTTATAAGAAATGGCGGTGGTAGAGGAATGAAATGGTAATAGCAAAATATAATGCTGCTGTACAGCTTAGCAGCTCTGATCTATACTGCTGCTAAAGTCTTTAAAAGCATCTTTCAGTCATCAACAACTAATTATTAGCATGTCCACTAAAGCATTTTAARCAATAGTTCAAAGGTAGTGTTTCTGTGAGAACTTTCTCTAAAATACTGAAATGTATTATTTATATACTAACTTCTATGAAATTATAAATTTAGCTTTAGTAACATCAGTCTTTTCAATTTCCCTCAGGTCTCTGGTTAAAAGCATGTAATCTGTGTTTCTTGGATGATCCTTCACTGTTTTTTTCCTCCTGGATGGAGTGTACAAACTTGCCAAGCTGTGTGAGAACTTGGACAATGTTAGCTCCAACAGTTCAGAGATTTTTAAAGAAATACTCAAAATCATATTCAGATTTGCAATTTCTAGAAGTTTAAGAGGTTCACACAAATAAAGCAGAAAAAGTAAAGGGTCTTGATACTGCATCAAGGAAAGGGTAAGTTTCCCATGTGCAACACAGAAGTTGAATATAAGAAGTTGGCAACAAAGAAGCCATTTACTGACCACAACTCTTCGACAGAGTTGTCATTAGAGAGCAAGCGGAAGAAGAGATGAGTGGAGGAWTTCAGGTATTATATATTTTCAAGAACACATATATGACTCCAGATATGAGCTAAATAAATCAGATCTCATTTCACTAGATTATGAAACTGTTTTGCAGTCTTACTGAAATATTACATTGTTTCTTCCAGCTGCTGAAATTAGACATTTTGTGTAGCGTTAAATAGCCATGGGGTTAATTCTTTTCTGACCTATAATGATTTTTACAGGAAGAGAAATTATGCTTACAAGAAAAAGAGTTTGTATTAGATAGTATTTCATTATACCACTTCACAGTATCATGCTTTAATATTTGTACCCAGACAGAAAAAAATATCATACTTTTAAATACAATGTAGTTATCTTGCAAGTAATATATTTTTGTAGACTATATTTTTTGTGTGTTAATATAAGCAATTGTTGTCACCATCCACTAACACAAAGCTAATGCTTTAACAGGTATTGTGACGTGTCTTTCAAATACAGTACAGGAGTTTATATTAAAAATACATTACTTAGCTAAGAGGACATTTTCCATTTCCCTAGCAAGGATTACAGCAATTCGGATTTGTCTTGGGGACCTTAAATCCAATTCTCTGTTTTCAGTTTCAACATTAAGACAGAGGCCCCCAAGAGATTTAAAGATCTAAAAGGATATTCTCAAATTTCAAACATTAGAAATTTGCAGGCAACAGCCCTTAGTGGAAATCTTCACTCCATTCAAGTCAAAAATATGTTTAACAACCAAAATTCTCTTAAAACTATGAAAGACTATGCTATATTTATAAGGGAAAAGGAGGATGAAGCGATTAGTAGTTGGCCAGGTACTCAGAAACTTCTCCATGATTATATGAACATACTATAATTAATCCACAATGATCTAGAATAATATTTTGTAAGGTGCATACCTCTATTAAAGCAGATTATCAGCAGGACTTTTGATTAATTAACAGAGGTATACGACATTTGGTGGATTAAAGTAGGCATTCAGTACAGAACCACATAATAATCTTAATAGGATAAATGCTAGCAAGAAGATAATGTCACAGCATGAATTAGAAAGGGATGGTAAGAAACCACCTGGAAAAAATGGAGTGTCCACAAAATCAAGTATCTCCCCCCATCCAACACTGGGGCACTGCCCTGTTATGAATTACAGAAAGCATCACCTTCCTGACAGCTTCAAAGGTAAAGAGGGAGAAAAACTGCTTCTTTCTCCCTTTTTTGATTGTCTGCAAAGCTGACAACTGAAAACATTCATTATGCATCTTTCCCTTTTCCTTGCAAAGAAAGATTTCTGAGTATGAACCAATTCAGTGCCATCAATCCAATCTAGACAGATCAGCCCACTGTCTGTTACTAAAAAGCTTCAGAGGTACTACTACAGGGAAAATAACATCTCTTYTGAATATTTCTGATTTCTAAGAATTCTGAAATACACGGGCAAGGACGAAATTGAAAGAAAAAGAATCCACAAAATACACAAACAAAAAGGGCTCATGCAACCATCACAGCAGAAAGCTATGAGATATACTACAGGAAATCTACAGAGACATCCATAGTGGATGGGGATGACCCAAAAARATACAGGATGCCACAAGATTCACTAAATGAAGACTAGCAAGAACTAAAGACACTTGCACAAAACCAAACCAAACAAAMAAACACTCAACCCACACACCTCTAGGTAGCCTCAGCTCTCACAAACACTAGTCCCAAGAAGGAATTGCACTTGCACCCATCCATCTACAGAAGTATACTTATAGATGCTACAGTAGGGGTTTCAGTCGCTTTAATCAGTTGCAGATCTGATATTGCTGAGGCATGATCCTACCTTATTCTAGCTCCTGACCATTTATTGCTAATGCTTCTTCATGAGCTAGCACTATCAGGAGTCAGATCATGGAACTGACCTACTTCTAAAAACATGTGTTCCCCACACAGCAAAAAAAAAAAAAAAAAAAAAAAACAAACAAAAAAAAAAAACAAAGAATAAGTAGTACAGAACAATGGGAACTTTCAGGAGTTAAAGCAGACCCAAGATTACTTCTTTTGAAACTGGAATATATTTGTGCCAAATTAAAAAGCATCCATGCACCACAATTTGAAAGGGCAGAGGAAAAGACAGACATTTCTACCCAAAAGAATGGGCATTTCCTTCTGAAAAGAGCTGAAATCTAATAGCTCTATARTTATGATAGATCTTTCTTTACCTACGGTAATCTTAACACTGGAAGCCTGGTATCTCTTAGGTTTCTAATGTTATTTATTGGAGGAACAGTTATTATCAGTCCCTCTCACACAGGGTAAAATGTAGTGGGATTTGAATCTTTCAGGAAAACAGCAGAACATACAGAATACTATCACAACATTACATATGGAAATGAAWAAAAGAACAGGGAAGAAATAGCAGTAGAGTTCTACCATGCTGTCACCATCAGGTCCTCTGTGCAACACCGCAAATGCAGCAGAGGTAACACCTCTGCAGATCACATCCAGCACTACACTGCCCTCATGGAAGGTTTCTGGGACTTCGGTAAGGCCAGGATTTGGGCCAACTGAGCTTCACTCCCTTCCCTAGGCATGTAGAGAGGTTCTGTACAAGTGTGGTTAGCAGGCCCCCTTGTAACCTTAAGGAGCAAGCCACSAGCATGAAGAACAGCACACTGTCAAATAACACACATTTTACTCTTGTCTTTTAAACCTTCAAATCAATAGATGTCTTCCACCATCTGATCCCATGGAAAATTGTTGTCAGCTGGTTCAACTATGAACTGAAAAGACAACAGCACTATCCATCATATTTGTATATTTTAGAGGACAGAAGAAAATCATCTCATCTTACTCCTAGCACAAACTCTATGCTGACTGGTCTTGAAGATTAGCGGAACTATCATCTGAGCTACTGTATCTGGGAAATTCAAAATGAATGTACGGAAAATTGCAGCACAGCAGCATCATTAAACACTACAGTACAGACTTACTTAAATATATATGTACACAGATAATCCTCTTCCATTCCATCTTCTTTTCCTCAGTCTTAAAGCAAAAGTATTCTCTCTTCCCAAGAAAAACATTTTACTTTAAAAAGACTTGGACAGTTTATCATAAAAGCAATAGAGTATATTGGGATTCTCATGTTTTATATTTTCTCTCTTTTTGGAACATAACAAAAAATTCCATATGGAAAAGAAGGGGTAAGCTTTTTATTTTTAATGGAGAAAGGAATGCAGTATCTTGCAGCATATGTTCCAGGTTTTATCAGTCACTCAATCTGAACCATATATAAAGGGTAGAATACAGATTAGGCTAAAAAACTTCCTTTTTAAAGAGTTACACTGTCAACATACAAAAGTATAATTGCAGGATAAATATGCTACCAACAGTAGACTCTGCATTTCCAGAAGCTAAGTCTTCATTGAAGTAAGTGAGGTTAAAGAATTTTTGTGGACTGAAGTGTAATTAAAAAAATAAACCTCATAACAATCAAGCCAAAGAGTGCTAAGATGCTGTTCTCCCAAATTTTAAGCATGATTGTGCCCATCTCAAAATATATCAAAACATATTTTCCTTGAAATGCCATTTGTTTTAAGGACAGTCTGTGCTGCCCAAAATCTGTATATTTTCCATGATTTTTCATTAAACAATAGCCATACATTTTGCACTGAGAAAAACCATCTAAGTTGCTGAACAGTGCAGGTTTAAAACCATTTTCTTTTCCAATACAGTGACTTTTGTTTGAGAACATTATGCAGTCCAGACAAAGTCTTTTTCAGGATGAAGGCGACAAAGCTAACATGGAGAGATGCTGTTATGGAAGGAGCAACACCATTTTTACTGCATCTCTTCTTAAAAAAAAAAAAAGGCCAAATTAAAAAAACAAAAACAAAACAAAACAAAAACCAGACATCAGTATTCCTGGATGTTCTAAAGATTTGTTAAAAGGTTTGCTGAAGCTYGCAGCAAAGGTAAAGACTAGAGAGAGGAGACTGCTACCATCAATCCTGTCCATCTAATTTTGTAATGTGTAGGCCTCCAGCAGACATGAACAGAAGGCTTATTGGAAATAGTACTGAGAGGGAATCCAACAAGCAGATTCAACAGAGGTAAGACACAGTAGCTTGATCATCCTTTCAGTCCATCAAAAAGGAAAGAGCCCTTCAAGACTATTTTGATGCAGGAGGCTGTGGGATTAAGTAATACCTTATTACTATCACATTACAGGTTGCACTGGATGTGGCTTAGAAGTTACTTTGTATTTCACCAACAACTTACCTACACATGTGGTATAAACACAGAGGATTAGAGCATGCGACAACAGTATCTTTTTTGGAAGTATTACGATGAGATTAGAAATGTCAACATTGTTCTGCCAACAATTATAATGAATTATCTCTTATCTGAATTTACCCTACTCTTTTCTCCTCCACGTAATGCAAAGAAATAGTCAGAACATAGCAGTATGAATTTACAATTTGTTTTTTATTTCTGAAGAGAACTTCTGTATAAAATACACCTTTGATGTAACAAATTCATGTATCATGAAAGTTCATAAGAAATAAGCAGAGAAATGTCATCACTTCACAGAAGAAACCAAGCAGTTCCCTGGTTTCAGAGAGGCCGGGTGTAATCCCTGCTAAAGTCAATAGCAATATTCTGGGTCTGAAAGTTATTCTAAGTAACTAGCTAAAGATCCTGCAGTGAGCCGGTTGCTGATGATGGGGCACAATTCAGTCTCCAGGCTTCCAGGTTTACATTCCAGTCACTCAACCATACAAMCAACATCCAAACCCAAACTAATTTTATTATGGTTTTGGTTTGCTCTTGAAAAAACATTCTTCAGAACAGTTCCTTCCCATTCTGTTGAACTCCAAGCATACTAAAAAATGGAAATGAGTATCTCCAAATGAAGCTAAATATGGAAAAAACTCTCCATGTACTAAGCAAAATTAATTTGTTGTTGGCAATGAGTGTGATTTTTAAAAATCCATTTTGGATACCAACTACAGCACAGACGACAAAACTTCAGTCCTTTAAGCAGCTTTTATAATCTACCTTAATTACTAGAAATAAAATTCAGCACATATTATACTAGCAATTTTGAACAGTTACTAATATGTACACTAGTATCTTTCATCTGAACCCTCATTCCTTTTAAGCAGGGAAATGAACRCACCTAAATTAACTTTCTACTCTGCATATTCATGTGACTCTATAATGCTTTGCCAAAGGGCAAGTTCTACATCATGTTTATGAAAAAAATAAGCTGCAAGATAAGCAGCTGCTGGGTCTGAGTCCAACAACCTGTTCTGAAATGCATCATTCTTCAACAATAATGTGCTGTATCAGAGCTTCTGGCAACTTTAACTTTTGTAGGTGAGGGTACATAGTTTATCCCACAAAACAATAAAAAAGCAAAAATCCAGGAGCAGCTGTCCCCACATATATGACATAAGCTAACCTCCAATTAGGTACTGTTAGGAAGAAAACTTTCCCCTGGGGCCTAGCTATCCAATAATTGCATATGGCAGGGTTTCTTCAGCATCCCTCCAAAACAGCTGGTACTACACAGTGTCAACAACAGGACTAGATTGACCAATGGCTTGATTTGAAGCGTCAGCTATTTTGCTTACATGTTAACTGTTTTGGCACATACATAGGTGTAACCATTCTGCTTACACTAATGCAATCTGACTCAACATTGTTCTGTTGCCTGCAGCACCTGTATTTTGACAGTTCTGCACAGATCAGGGCCATGCCTTTTTCCTTAGTTTGAAATATATCAAGAGTAAATTCTACTTCTCTGAACAAYGTCTTATTCCACTGAAACGCAAAAAAAGCTTAATTTTGCTGTAAGAATTTAAAAGAGAAAAGCAACCAGATAGGTTGCAATCTCCTTAATAAGCAAAGGTGTGTTTTTTAGTTTACCCTGCCTTAAAAAACATAAAGCATGCATCAATGTATTCTGCTTCCAGAATCACTTCTTGTTACTCCAGTAGCAGAGTTTAACTGAACTCAGGAAAATTAGAAGGTAGCATTCAAGTGTTTTCYACTTCCTTTCAAATAAGCAATGTACAGCCTGAGCTTTGTCATCTTTAAACTATGTACTGTGTTGTCCAAATACAAATCCAAACAGTTCCTGTGCTGCACTGAGCTCCCACTCAAAAGAAGAGATGCAACAACAAGTGACATACATCTTTAAAACACGTAGGCGGTTCTGCTTATTACTTGTTCCTCCTTTTCTGCCCCTGCAATGCCCCTCTACTGTTACTTCCTGTATCAAGACTTCAAAATCCACCTACACTGGCAATGGACAAGGAGCAACAGTGATGACAAGCTCAAGGAAGAGATGCACTGCACCTTGCTAAGTTTTCTCTGCAAGAAACAYCCATCTTGCTGTACTCCATGTATCTTCCAACCATGCGCTCTAATCACCAACCAGATGCCTGCCCTTGCTCTGGAAAGGAAAGCTCTTTAAAATAACATTTAAGGAGACAGAGAAATGCATCTACTCACAAGTTCTGGTGAAAGGGGCTTTTAATTTTTTTTTTTCCACAAAGATACCTTCATGGAAGAAAACAAAGCTAGAGGTTACACAGAGTATCACTTTGGGATAATAGGGAATGGACAGGAGTTTCCTTTTAGAAGTTATTAACTTTGTCTTATTTTAGTGTGTAGGAAYCATAGAGCAGGATCTTCAGTGTACTTGCTCCTGTGAGTTTCGGCCCAATTGRTCTCCTTTTTATATATCTTTGCTGGTCTTTCCTTGATGTAGGAAGAACTAGGTTCACAGGCTACCTCTATCAGGAGATATTGCAGTAGAGCATCATCATCTCCCGTATTAYGGCCATAATTACAATGCTTGGCACAAAGCCACTTAAGGTATCTGTGACAAAGAGCATGTAGAACAGGATGGCCAGATTTTTCATTAGAGATTCAGAGGAAATTTTTGTCTGCTTCCTGTCATTTTAATGCTCTGCTCAGAGTTGGGAAAAAACAAGACAAAACAACACACTTCAGCAAAGTGGTACTAACAGTTGCTGCTCCAGCAAGACAGAAGGAAATTKCCATGGTGCCAGGGAGTATGAAGAACATAGATTCAACATGACTACCTGCCTGCTTGATTAGCAGAACATACACACTGAGCCTCTAACAAGAAAAACAGCACTCTAAGAAAACAGCAGTCCTTCATTGAAAAAAAAAAAAAGAGATAAAAAAGGTAGGAAACATCTTATTTGGCAATAACTAAAAAGTAATCAAGAAAGAGATTTTAACCTGCATACCGTGCATACCATTCCAATGTAAGAGGTAACACATGTCAGCCTTGATACCTACAGCTTCCTCCTAACCRGAAAATGAAAACTTATACAGTTGCCTCGGCCCAATTACAGCACTATCTTGCAGCCAAAGTAAATAGCAGAAGGCAAGGGGATAACCACCCAACTTATGTGTTATCCCCTAGATACAAAGTATATTGGGAGCATCAAGCAACAAGGAGTTCCACGCAGCTGACAAGCAAGTCTGACCTGTATTTACTAGCATTTCTCCGTCAATTCATTTCTTTGGTTTTGGAAGGTGCTTTTATCTGATTCCTCCATGTCTGTCAGGAAATGGGATAATCAAACAGAAGTGAAGTAGTAGTGCTGTTTCATGACCAAAGCCAAAGCCCACCAAACTACAGACARAACCACAGGGGTAAGGGGAAGTGGGGGAGACTACAGGAAACAGTCTTTCCAAACTGAGCTTCTTTCCATTCTACAGGGTTGGATCAGTTTCAATATGGCTTTTAGATTCACCTCCTTCTGAATATATGTTAACTATTTCTAAATTTTTTGCTAACATTAAAAGTGAAGACCTGTGTGATACCTCCCACCCCCAAACCAGCTGCTCGAAAAGACAGCCCACAGTGCTCCTACTAAGTACTGTTAAGTTCCCGATCRGCTTGCCTCTTCTCCACCAGTGTCCTACAATCAGCTATATTGTACTGGTTAGGCTGAAGAGAGAGAGAAAAGATGGGGCATGACAGCCAGGACACCAACAGCTTCCCATGAACAAACAGAAAGCCTACTGGGGAGCACAGCAGGGAAATGCTTTTTAGCCAGATCTCCACACTTGAAACACCACAGCAGAATGCCTGCCTCTTCTGAAGTTAATGAGAGCACACCACTTAATCACGTGCTTGCACTGCTAGCAGTCAGTGAGAATTATCATGCACCCTCCCTAACTCATCTGTGTCTCCTGGAACTCTGAGGACCTGCGAACAAAAGCAGAAGAAAAGGCAGTTGCTTGATCCAGTGGCTGAGCTACAAGATCTGGTGAAGTTCTCAGCACTCAGACCAGTCCWGTGTCTTCTTAGCTACTCTCCACCAAGCCTATGTAGACTCCAAGATACGAAGTAAATACCTGTGCTGCTCTAACCACGGAGTGGCATTTTGATGCCTTAAGCTACTGTAGTAATTTAGGCTAACCAAAAATAAGGTGCCTGCCCCACTTTCAGGGAGYATACTGGCCAGCAGCTTGCCTCATGGCAAGACAGAACCCCCTAAGCTGTGCTTTTAACTGTAGGCTGAGAAGATACACTAAATCTGTAACATGATGATCTAAAAATTAGGCTAATGATATGTCACTTAGCACCATGATCAAGACTATCACCACACTGGAGCTTAAATATTCATGTCCTCTTGAAAACACAAGTAATGGATCATCTCTCCCTCTCTGCCCACTTCTCCAGTCAAGAGATAATTTCATAGTCTCAGAAGAACTGAGGTTGAAAGGGACCTAGAGACAACATCCAGCCCAATCTCCTGCTCCAAGTAGGGCTAACTGAAAAATCAGATCAGGTTGCTCAGGGCTTCATCCAGCTCAATTCTGAAAATTTCCAAGGATGGAGATTATGCAACTTTCCTGGGTGCCCACACCAGTGCTTGGCTACTCTCATGGTGAATATTTTTTTCTGTATGTCCAATCGAAACAACCCTTAATATTCCCTTTGTCATCTATCAGCATACCGCTCTGACTGCTTTTGCTTTCCTTTTCACTTTATGTTTTTAACAGTATTTTTTTATAGCACCCAAATTTTCAAAATTACCACCTGACATTCACCTGAGTTTGACAGTTGCCAGTCTTTGTTCTGGAATTCTTTAGTATCCGCAGCATTTGTAACTGAATTACCAAGCTACTAAAAGCAAATGCCTTAAAACTACCCAAACTTTCAACTTCTATTTCCTCTTAATGATTTAATTCTTCTGTATTTTTTAAAAAAACTTACCATTCTGCAGAGTTTTACTCACTATCTACTTTCATTTCCTTATTCCTTCCCTCCCCCTCAATAATTTCACTATGCATAAATCAGCTTTATTTAAATGACTCAAAGGAGACAGTGGAAAATCAGAAGCCTCTTAAACCCTGCCAGTACTTTTGCCATTCTTATTAGTGATCAAAACATTATGAATTTCCCTTAAAGCAATATATTTAATAAAAAGACAATGCTATTGGTAAAGTATCAATTTTAGCAGCCATCATAATTTCTTCCTTAATACTAWTATTCTTAACAGTAAAGCCAGAACTCAGCAACAACCAAGTAAAACAACTGGAAGAAACAAAGAAAAATTCATAGGTGAGAGGACTGAAATGAAGACACTAAGAGATGAGATCTGAAGACTGAATTATTTTGCTTTTTAGAGAGGCATTTTCACAGGAATTGGTTTGACATTTAGGAAGCAAGACAGCTATTGCTCTAGCAATAAGCAATAGCCCCAGCTAAAAATAAAAAAAAAGAAAAAAGGCAGGAAGGAATTGAAAAGATCTAAAGACTAAAGCAACTCAAACCATGACCTTTTGTTTCATGGCATAAAATCTACATTTTCTTTTCAAATTGTCACACACTGGTATGAGGTTATCATGCTATCACAGCATGGGGACAAAACAAAATTGGATACACAATCTGTTCTTAGGTTATAAGTGAGCAGGTGATAAGTTTCTGCTCTCAAATACAAAATCATACATTGTGGCTTGAKCTATAAGGGCAAGTTCTTTCTATTAAGAAACTCTGAAAGCTTCAGTGTGTGGCAGAGACCAAAAGCTACAGACTTGACCCAGAGTATTTCAGCATCATGGTACAATGACAGAAGGCATGTAACAGCTGACTCTTTCAAAATCAGACCAGCAAGAACAAGGGTTTTTTAATATAAACAGTCACCTCAGCTTTATTCAAGTTACTTTATAAACCAGTAGCTCACATACATCCTACAGAACTAAGCCCCTTAGACAGAACACYGAGGGATAAACTTGTCCAACAACAGTATCAATGACCCCCAGTAGCCAGATTTTGAAGACGTTTTAATGGGTTCTGGAGAGAGCCTCTTCAAAAAGAATAAAAAGGCAATGGAGTAGAAGATAAGAGAAATGGAAGATCCCTAYGGATTCAGTTCTGTAGCAAGCACCTGTACTTGAATACTTCAGAATACAAATCACTGAAGTTATTCCCTGAACAAGGAACTTACTTCCTGGCAGTACTGCAGAATCCCTTCTTTAGTTCTGATGCAGGTCTTGGTCCCAGATGGGTCAGATTCCCATTTTCCATTCTGAACATTCATGTGCATATTAAGTTTGCCACAGAACATGGCAATTTGRGGCTCTGCCAATAATCCAGCATTTCCATCAGCAGGCACCTGGAAGGAGAACAAAAAAYAAGTTTTAAACTCATGACTGATGTTTCAGTGCACAGAAAGCAGTAACAGCCCAAACAAGCCCAAATCAACCTTATCCACATATGGCAGCAAAGGCAAAAATTATTTCGGCAGATTTGAGAGATAAATCATGTCTCCATAGAAATTCAACATGCTAAAGCATAACAAAGTCTAAAGATGTAAAATTCTTTGGGCAAAAAATTGTCTTTTTATTGACTTGGGCTAAATATAGACTGTACATACATAGCTGGAACACGATTACATAAATTTAACTCGCATACTGGCATTGTGTGGGGGGATGTCATTAACAACTAGCAAAAAAAAGTAACAATTTTTCTTAGGAGTTTCCTTTTTTTCCTTAAGACCATCTCTAATTCAGTTTCATGCTGAGAGCACAGGCTGTATTTTAGCTGTCTCATACAGCTAATAGGTTAAAAGCAGAGTCTTCCATCCAACCTTTGTTCTGACTGAACCTTAAAATGCAGTGGTTGGAGTAACAACATGGGAGTGCTAAGGGTTATATGCAACTCTCAGTAAYGTATTAATACCACCTATGTGAATAAGCACTAAAACACACAAGCTTAAGATATGCTACCTAAAGTGCTCTTCCTCACCTACTGCAGGTGCACTGTCTACAATGTCTCTATCCTGCTCAACACCACAAACTATTTTGCTTGCTGAAATGCCTGGGTGCTATCAGAGTAAGGAGTTAAACACTAATCTTCTTCTCAGCCATGGCTGAATTGAATGCCGTGGGTGACCCTGCTTGAGCARGTGGGTCAGACTAGATGATCTCCAGAGGTCCCTTCCAACCTTACTGATTCTATGATTCTGTAGTGTCTATTATAGCTTTCTATATGCATTTAGAAAGAAAATTAATTAACCTTCTCTCACAAACCTTGAAGCTGGTTTAAATAATGAACCTGCATCATGTATGGGCAAAGCAGAAATAATCTCTGTGAAGCCTTATTTAGAATTATTTGAACACTATTCCCTCACAAAATGCTTTGTATTTATAYGAAGCACTTTCATGAAATTAAATATCCTAAAAACTCTGTTCCACTATTTTTATATGTGGATCTTTTCATCAGTACCAGAAATCTCCCCAAGAATCTTYATTATGATTCTATAAGAACAGGAAGACTCCAAACGTCCTCTGTTAAAAAAGCCTACAGAACCACCCTTTCTGTAAAGTGCACCCTACYTCTATGTAACCCATCTCAATCCCTAACACTGCTGAAATCAATCTCAAGATGTTGAGTGAGGAATAAAATCATTTAAGAGTAGATAAATCAGTAGTTGAAATGAATGAATCAGGAGGTCTACCACAGCAGTAACATTAAGCAGAAATATCTGGCACAACTTCAACAAAAAAACACATGACCAATACCAGTCTTAAAGAATTTGTTTCCAGTCAAGAATGGAATAAATCATACTGCATAAATCATATARATTACAGAAGGCTAAAAAATTCAGTAGGCATCAACAAGACCAACTAGGTTATCCTCTTCCTCAGTACAACTCTTAGGATAAGGACCATATGCTCCACACAGCCCAGATGCATCCTTCTCATCATTGTTCTCCAGAGATTTTCGTATCGTGCAAGTATTGTTAAAATTCTTCCATCTCACAGTCCAGTGATATTGCTGCTTATTATTACACATACATACACACAAAAGCACGTTTCCACCTTCCTCCTTCATTAAAAAAAAAAAGATTGATTTGAACAACAATAATATGATTTATATTATGGAGCTAACCCTTCTCTGCCTGACCTGCTGCTCTGATAAGCTAGAACTCCRTTTTGTTGTCCAAATAGAAGTGGAAAGCTATTTGCAAGATTTGTTCAAAGTTTCCTATAAGGTAGRATAAAATGACAACTGCAAATAAAGCTAGAAAAGTTGTATTAACATTTTTATTAAATTCTGATTTTACACTCAAAATAAAATTAAGAGAAGTACTCTCACATTTAGGCCAAACAAATCATCATCACTATGCTCAGATTCTCATTCAACTTSTTGTCTTTGTGCTTTTCACACACCTTTACCATGAGTGCTAACTGAATCTCAAAATCCCTTCAGGAAAATAAAATCAAATGAATTGCTAGAAAATCCATAGTATACAAGGGTTTACAAAGGAAACAGAGAAGGTTACACAACCAACCCTTCAACTTTTTATGTTTTGCGATATAAGACTGTGGTTCCAGGAATATACACCAATGTAAATGGCCTGTTGACATCAGAGGGATGAGGAGTCCCTTCTCATCTTCTCCTTCCATTTCTCCTCYCCCTCTTCCAGTTTCTTCACTGTAAAGATTTATGGACCCTTCCTTGATTGAAAGAAGTGCACCCTCAGTACACCACCCCAACAGAAAGAAGTCCTAGTCTTTTTCCCCACAACCCTTTCCTCTGGGTCAGCTCTCTCCCAAGTTTCCAGATTCACTCAGAGGGATCCAGCAGGGACTAGGGAGAGTACACAGCACAGAGTAGTGGTGTGCAAGCAGGAAAAAGAGGAATAGGAGGAAGGAGAAAGGAGATGATCCTTCTCCCCTCTGCATGGGAAAGGCTGGTAGGTCAGCTCACACTGTCTCATGGAGCCACGCTGTAACACAGATCAAGAGATCATTCTTTMAGGTGTTCTGCCCTTTGAAAAACAATGGTTCATTTTACTGTAAACATACATACATCAACTATTCTGTTCAACTTTAACATACSGGGAATGCAAGGCAATAGTAAATCTCTTCTTAGTATAACATTCATTACRAGGAAAATTCTAAGAGTTCACTGTTCTAAAGCTGAAGCCATCACATCCAAGATACTTTTCAGTACAAGATACTGTACAATATGTAATTATATTTAAATATCTTTTTAATTTTCAGTCAGAATTCAGTCTCAAGAGACTAATTACAAACACTTTAAAAATTTAGGAAAAACCAAAGAAACGGGGCGATTCTCCTATAATAAGGAAATTAAGATGTTGCATATGAATACCTATCTTCATTAAAAAAAATTTCATAAATACATTCACAATGATAAAAATTTGGCACCAYGTAAGCATCAGAGGAATCAACATCTAACTAGCCTGATGCATTAGATTAGCATTATAAATTATYATGCCACAATTAAAACAAATATTTATGTTTTTAGAAAAGGAGRGGGGCATGTATTTTCCTGCCTTTTTAAGATGTTACATATTATTTATATTTAGTCTGAAAAACGACGCATATCAGGAACATCTCTGTCAGCAGAGATTTCCTTTTATTATTTCAATTCCTTCTTCTACTCTGGATTTAATAAACTTTGTACAATTTAACAGTTAACCATCATCAGYCTTTAACACCTAAGTTTCCACAAGGTAATTAGAGAATTTTCCAGTAACTGGGATGACACGTTAACTAGTTTGCCTTCTTCAGAGCTTATTTATTCTAACATCAAGAAGCTCAGGAGCGCATCTCAAATTTGACATAACTACAACTGAAACACCGAGACAAGTATTTGCAGTTTGTCTGGAAAAACTTGTGAAAAATTCTCCAGTTTAAAGGACTTTTTCCCTTCTAGATGAAACACAAGTCTAACACAATTTTAATAAAAACAGAAGTGAGTCATTCCATGTGTGACATATTTGGACTCTAGTCACAGATATTTTTAAATTTCTCCTTTTCTCAATCAGCTCACCCAATCAATCTATTAAATTAATACAGATTAAATTAAAACAGATCTGCCATTTCATGGCTGCCATGGGTACTTTTAGTGTACGCAACAGTCAAAAAATAGTAGATTTTAAATTTTTCGKTCAAAATCAGAAGCTGTAGATTTATGAGGGTAAGAACCTTGTCAATTTTACATTGGGAAGTTTCTGATTTTTTTTTTTTCTTCCTAGTCTTAACTAGGAAGGGAGCTAAAATTAGGGGGAAAAAACAGTTTACTCAGTGCTATCAGCTTAATAACATGACAAYCTATGAACATATCCTTACAATCTCATTCCCCTCAGAAGAGAGGGAGACTTCTTCCCCTGGCTTAATCGAATCCCTAAAGCAAGTCATGATCACACATAGCTTTCTGGATTCTGAGCTGACAGGGCTATACTAATTAACTGCTCAGCACAGCACTTCAWCTTATTGATTAAGACAGCTAAATGTTTCTAATCATAAAGAAATACAGGAGCAATTAACAGACACTGTAAACAGAACTGAAGCATTTAGATCATGATCATGAATAATTCAAATGCTCTGCTTCCAAAGTTGAACTCCTTCAGAATGCCCTTAACGCACGGATTGTAGGTTAATGGATTTGTCTATTATATCTCCGGTTAAGACGCAACACTGAGGTTTCCAATTAACTTTTTGTAAATATCTGGAGTGGAATTAACACCTTTTCAACCACGTGGAATCTTTTATTAGAAAAAAACAACAACAAAAAATAAACTAGTTGATACCTGAAAATAAACACTCACTACCACTGTGTAGCYCTGGCACGTAAACTCAAAGCTTCTCATCTTTAGCAGTAAGTAGTATTTCTATTCATCGCATTTTCAGTGTGGTATCTGTGAAATCTGCAGTTACATTACAGAAGTTTTAACAGGCAAATATACTTACTGTGGGAAACAAATAGCCTTTCTGCTGCTGTCTTCCTGATCTTTCTTTAAAATAACAGGTTTCTAACCTAAGATTTTGCCACCTGATTTTTCATTTTGGGAGAAAACAAGAAGTTCATCTGCTATGGCTCTTTTGATGATTCACTTCTTGAGAAAACTAACAGCTTTTTAGGAMGCTACTTGTGGGAAAACAGTTGATGTTAATGAAGACCTTTCTTTAGAGATGATGACAACATCTCTATGACAACAGATAATCCTAAAAACATTTTGGATGCTGAGGCAAAGGAGTGTGTTACAAGAAAATCTGGGACTAGTAAGGCCAAAGTAAAGAGACAACTCCTACTGCACTTTTGCCAACACTTGAGCAAAGCAGCAATTATGAATGTACCACTACRAGACCTCCCTTCACCCCATTCCTGAGCGTACATACCACAGTGCTGTTACTTCTGTTTCCTCCAAACGTAAAGAGTCAGCAAACACAACCACTGACAGTGTGATTCTAGCAGTAACAGAAAGAGTAGAGGGAACATTCCCATATTTTTAAAGAACATTTTTTTCCTATTAAATTATATACAACTACTAATTCCTCTGGCTTCTTTGTTTGAATTCCTACACAAATTCTTTGAAAGCCTAACAGATTTTGTTTGTTTGTTTTAAAGATATCCATTTCCTCCCCGCTCTGATCGTTCAACTGATGACCACATAATTCCAGTAGCACAGACCTGACCACAGTACTGACCACAGTATTCCAGACACAATTTTTTTTAGATCACTACACACAAATCTGCAACTACTGCATCAAACTCTATAATGTGTTGCACTTYTACATACTGCTTCCCTCTGTTATCATTCTGACTGTAAAGAAACACACAGGTTAAAAAAAAAGCCAAAATGCTTAAAGCAAAAAAACGCATTCTATGTACTTTGTCCAAATAACTAGTATTCTAAAGAATTAATACTTTAAAGAAAAGCAGTTCTGGGTCCTTGCCATTTCTCTACCTTGCCCTACATAACAAGGGGCCTTTTGTTATTTTACCAACTAGAGTAAAACAGCAAATGAAAACTTGTTACCAAGGTACATCATATGGCCCCTCTTGCTAGTGCCCCACAACTGAATTCAAGAGCATTCCCAAGACATCTGCTCTTTCAGATCAGTACCTTAAAATTAAGGGATCTCATTTTAATCTAGGACAAAAATTCCTAAATTAAGAACTAAGTCAGGTAATGAATTCAGAAAAGTATTTGTGCAATTTAATTTTATAAGACTGATTGATATCACATAGGAAAACAGAAACATGAAGCCTTTCAAGCTAGTTTGGTTTGAACTGGCCTCACTACTCACCAGTGGCATCTTTAACACCACCCATTCTCTTCCTATTTAACTTATCTAACCTAGGGTCTCTCTAATGTACAGAAATCCCAACTCCATGAACAACTCAATAGTTACTTGTGTTCTAGTGTTGCTTTAATCTGACATCTAATTTCGAGCTGATAAAACTTGCATGCCACTTCCAGCTTTGCATTACATTTCTGCTAGTGTGTTCAGCAGGGTATCCATTGGTAGGAGCAAGGCACAAAAACTAGTAAGCAGGAGATAGCCTTACAACATTGCTCCATACCACTTCAATCCTGCAAGCATTCAGATGCATTCACCCTGACACATTCACCTAAACACCTTGTGATTTTAGACTATTTTTCCAACTTCAGTTTTATGACACAGTTGGCTATGCCATACACTTTTGCTTCTCTCCTAAGCTAAGAGCTCTAAAGATTGAACATTGAATGACTTCTCCAGCTGACACACTCTGTGTACCTAGGCCATGCCACCATTTGAAGAGTAAGCTTCATCCAACATACCAACTATATTTTTACTAGGATTGCATTAGAAAGGCTTTCTAGGCAATGAAAGGTGTGCTAGAAACTTCTAGGGAGTCTATCCTGAGATTCTCCAGGTAAGAGATTTTAAGAAGTTATTTACATATTCCATGTCACCCCAAGAGAAAAACATCACTCTCTTCAGACCTCTCCTCCCACCAGCAAGTTTGCCTGAAAGACCTTGACCATCACAACACCATGGGATTCTTATCTAGTTTGTTTTATCCAGGGACTACATCATGTTTATGCTTCACTACCTCAGAACCACCTCTGGAAATCAGTAAAAGTCCTTCCATTTGCTTTGAGGAGCTTTCAGGCAGCCCTTAGATTAAAAAATAAAATAAAATAAAATAGATAAATAATTTTTTGAACTCTGAATAATTTGTCTCTGTGTTTTTCTCTCTACTTTCTATCTTCCTCAGATAATTTCCACCATCACATCAAAGAAGATTCACTAGATGGCTATAAAATGGTTGCAAAGTGAAATGGATTATGCTGTACACAATTTTTCTCAGACTAAGCCTAAACGAGGTAGCTAGTTTAAAAACTATAACCATACGCATTGTTTAGGAGAATCATGCTTACAATAAATTTCTAGTCTAAATTAAAAAATGTTAAACAACTTACAGTACTTTAATAATAAGTACTTATTTAAAAATAAGCACAATAATAATTTTGATCCCAAAAACTTATTTTTCTGTAATAACAAACCAAAATAATTCAAARTAAAAATGCAACACAGGTCTAAGTTCATATACACTTTACTAGAACTGCAGTAACAAGCCAGCTCATTGCATACTTGAGCAAGACTTGCAGCTAGTCTAAAGAATAGTTCAGTGTATAAAGGATACAGATTCTGGAAAGGAGACCGTTTTGCGTGTGTATCAGCAGATTGCTCTCAAAAAAGTATTTTACTGAAGAAGAAATTGTTTTAGAGCACAAAACCAGCAGATTTAGTAAGAAACATGGAAAAAGGGAGGGAGAGATGGAGGGGACAGTTTTTTGTAGCAAACAGCATGAATAATAATTCATCTAATAATCAGCTACTGGGAAATGGTTCCTACAAAGCTCTTGCTGCAGTAAGAGCTAATATTCAGGAGGCAGTCAAAACTACTGAAAACAGAATATCAGACACTTCTGATCTGCTCAGACTTACATTAGGGAACTAAGCCAGCAGCTGTAGAAGCCTCATTTACATTAGGCCTCATGTTCTGCAGAAAAGGTTGCTAGACCTCAGCTGTTAACCTAAAGCACTCTTAGGTTGGYATATTTAGGAAATTTACTACTTACAGTACAGTTTTTCTAAAACACCTCATTCTGATCAGCTCTTTACAAGATTGATTTGGGTGATTTAAGTTTTAATGAGATGATGATGATGATGGATTGTGTTGGTTATGAGAATTATCTCATCYAGGTGGCATATAGGTAGGTGAAGGAGAAGACGATAAGATAGACATCTGGACAGAATAAATTATCAACTTCAGGATTGCCACAGGCATTTTAACATTACACTAGAAGTTAAAAGGGAATTTTGTTATTGTTTTGTCAAATAAATAGAAATGATTTTCTCTGAAGCTATACTGTGTTCTTTTAAATTTACACACATCCATCTCATCTACATTTATATGACATTTATTATTATTACAGTAAAATAAAAGAACAAAGGAGTTGGTACTTTTACCATTATGTTCTTCTGACCATTCAAATCACCACCAAAAAAGAGGTTTCAGTCAAAAGACGGTAAGTAAAAAAATAATTTTTTTAGTATCAGCAAAATATGATAGAAGGTTGCTAAAGCTTACTGCCTGATTTTTTAAAATTTATATTCTGATGCACTACTCTGTCTAAATAAAGCTAAATCTCAAATAAAAGGAAGAAAAATTGTAACTTTTCTCTATAGGTTGCATTCACTTTCTTTCTTTAGTTCCATACTGCGAGATACAGGACATACGTATGTATAAACTCTAAACCAATTTCCTACTCTGCACGTCCTGGGTGTCAAAACAACCCAGAAATATTGAYATGAAGGATACAGACACATACAAAAGACAATGTTTAATCCCCTAAAAGAATATTAAGTAGAACTGAGACAACAACCAACTTCAAGAGAGGTCTCTGCTCTGCAGAAGTTACTGATAAAATCTGTTGAAATACTAGTGATTTTAAGGGAGATATCTAATATCATCACAAAACAAGAGAAAAGCCAAGTCAGTGATTTTGTCCCATGCAAGCTGTCTTAACATTTAAAATGCAGGTCTTTCTTCCATTTGCTGACAGCCACCAGAATTCCAACTGGAAATATTTCATCTTATGCCTCCAGGATGTCAAGTCAACTAGTTCATAATAATCTCCACAATTTCATTGTTAAAACAAAAAAGTAAGATTAGGTATACACTCCAAGTTCAATTTGAAAACTAGCTCCTGCATCTAGGTATGTGTGCAGCCTCATAGAGCACAACTGGAATGACTCCATATAAAGTATACAGAGATGGGAACTCCAACTCAATCATCTGCCTCCAATGATTCCTGAACTAGTCTTGTTCCAGCTTGTTGCAGTCTTGTTGTGTATCTAGCTAAAATAAGTAGATTAGTGGAAAATCGTATTCATCACAGAATCACACAGAATGGTTGAAGTTGGAAGGGACCTCTGGAGATCATCTAGTCCAACCGCCCTGCTCAAGCAGGGTCACCTCGAACACATTGCACAGGACCATGTCCAGACAACTTTTGAGTATTTCCAAGGATGGAGACTCCACAGCCTCTCTGGGCAACCTGTCCCAGGGCTCYGTCACTCTCACAGTGAAGAAATTCCCCCTCACGGTCAAGCGGAACTTCCTGTGCTTCAGTTTGTGCCCATTGCCTCTTGTCTTGTGCCTGGGTACCACTGAAAAATGTTGGGCTCCATCCTCTTGACACCCTTCCTTCAGGTATTTGTAGACATGGTAAGATYCCCCCCTCTCAGTCTTCCCTTCGCCAGGCTAAACAGGCCCAGCTCTCACAGCCGTTCCTCATAGGGCAGATGCTCCAGCCCTCGGATCATCCTCTCAGTCCTATGCTGGACTCTCTCCAGTAGCTCCATGTCTCTCTCGTACTGCGGAGTCCAGAACTGGATGCAGTACTTGAGATGAGGCCTCACCAGGGCTGGGAAGAGGAGGATCAGCTCCCTACTGGCAACACTTCCTAATGCACCCCAGGACACCACTGGCCTCTTGGCCACAAGGGCACATTGCTCGCTCACAATTAAATAATCTAGAGCATCAATCTACATAGATAAGCAGCTTCTATACAGTAGCACTGAATAACAAAGCAGCAGTCCAGTTTGTTACAATAATGCCTGTAGTGGCAAATCTCTCCTTGCCTAATCCAAAGGCTCTCAGGCAGATTAGCCTCCCAAAGAACAACTCATGCAATACAAATTACATTAAGAACAACCATTTGCTTTATTAGTATTCTGCAAAAGTAATAGCTACAAACATATTTATGAAACTGTAATCATGTATTATTCTGTTTACTTTGCATAGAATCTCAAAAAAGCAGCATGTACTTTTTTTCCTGCCTCTCAGTATATCATTAAATAACACTTAAGCCAATTAGCACACAGGCTCCAGCTAACTGTAATAGCCATGCTTGGTTTTTCTTGATCTGCAGTGTAGAGAATTTTTGTATTCAGTACAATAATCACAGTATATTAACAAGTTTTCAAAGACCAAATAAAACACACTGAAAAAAAAAGAAAGAAAGAAAGAAAGAAAATTACCCTGTTCATCATCATTTTTCATTGGGGCTGTAACTGTTAGAAGCTAGACACCTGGATCAGGGTTAAAATGTCTAGAAAGGATTCTACCTAAATTTATGTTGTGCAAAAGCAGCAACTGCTTGATTCTCAGTTGGTTAGAGCGTGGTGCTAATACTACCAAGATTGTGGTATGAGCTACTCATTTGAGGGTTGGACTAGATATCTCCAGAGGTCCCTACCAACCTTACCGATTCTATGATTCTGAAAATATTATTTCAGTGGACTACATACTGTTTAGTTTCTATGTAAATAAAACATACTGCTCTAATATGTCACGAAGTGTTAAATCCACAAGCCTTATAGTTTTGGTATAGAAAAAGATAATTATTTTAATTACTAAATTTAAAAATTATAATAAGAGTTGAAGTGCTGAAAGTAAGGTTATAATGTGCATCTTAGAGGTAACGATCAAGGATGACAGCAAATTCTCCCTAAAAAACAGTTCTGGCATTGGATCTGTATTCCTGTTGTAGAAGTTAGTTCCTCTTTAGATGTCTGCATCTTCATGGATGCCATCCTGTTGTTTCCTTCTTATGAGCAGCTAAAGCTGGAAGTACTTAAAAATCTTATTATTTGAGAATAAGGAATTTAAAGTATCTTTCAAGTACAGGTTTTCTTTTTTTTTTTTTCTTTTTTTTTTTTTTTTTGGTCTACTCTCAGAGAGAAAGCTCTGTTAAGAATTCATCTTTTAAGTAAGGACATAAAAAAGAAATCCAATGAAATGCTGAAGATCAGAAAATGGCTGCATAAGAGAAAGATCATCAAGTGCCTAACTGCATATTATAAGCACGATACTTTGGATCATTAAAAGAGAAAAAAAAAAGGACTAAACCCAGCTGTTTTCTAATTAGTTTCTGTCAAACAAAGAAAAAATCTACAAACCTGGTCAATTTAGAACAAAACAAGGTAAGTTCTGGCAAGGTCACCTGAATGAAGCAATCTAAATACTGATTAGATTGCCTTTAGAATAGGTGTTTTGGTGGTGTTCTGTGTTTTAGAGAGAATGTAGGCCTTCCAAATATTTATTTGATTTCTAAATGTCAAATTAAATACAACACAGAAGAAAGTATGCAAGCACTGAAAGAGTCAGAATGTAAGAGAGGTAATTTATTTCCTTCACATCCTCCTGGTAATTTAACAAATGCATTTGAGGAAAGGTGGTAAAATTCTTTACACTATTAGCACACACCAGATTCTGCAATGCATGCTGAATGCAATTTATACAATTTCTGAGACACTCAAAAAGACTTCCTGTAGCAGAGATCAGAGGGACTAAAAGCAGCTTATCTAATTACAAAATCAAAAAAGGAGTACTTTACCTTAACAAAAGAAGTATTAGGATTCTTTCAGCTCGCTACCATTTCATCTTAGAGCAAAAGCTCTTTTCCAGTCAAGTACTGCTATTTAACTCAAAGTGCTGCCCTATCCTCATCCACTCTCTCTGTCATTGTTTTCTGCAACTACAAAAGTAATTAGCTTATTTGCTAATAGTGCTTCATAAYCCCCAATTCAACAAGTGTCAGCTTTGTTCACAACTAAGGTTATCCAGAGCCAACACACTTCTGGAAGATTTTACCTCAAGAGGTTTTTCGTCAAGAGATCAAACCTAAACAACTGCACTCCAGATACCTCTACTACTAATTTGTAACTAAAGAGGACTGCAACAGAATACCAAAATAAGCACCAGACCTTTTATGTGCTGTTCYTTTAAACACTGAAATATCAGAAAACATTCTCCAGCAGTCCACAGAACTGCTTCTATGGAAAGAACTGCTTCTATGGTTGTTTCTACTGTGCAAATATTAGCTTGAAGCAACTATCATATGTCTTCAAAGTTAATTCAGTTGCATTAGATTGCTTCATTTGCAGYTATTTTCAAGGAGACTACATTCTCTAACAACCTCCATTGCTACACTTTATTCAAGAACAAGAAAAGCCCTCTTTATTTTAGGAGATAATTAAAATAATCTCTCTGCTTTCCATTTCTAATCCTAACATCAGTTCCAGCCCTTCAACCTAAGAGTCAATGAATGTAGTTCTAAGATTTTACAGTTTTTGCTGAAGATAAAAATTGAAGAATGTGCAAATACTGTGATCAATAAGCACTCACGGGTTATATGCCACTCTTCCAACCCATTTTTGCAGTTCCTCCAAATATTTATTACCACATTCTGGTTGCAATTTGAGATTTCTAGCTGATTACAGCAACATCCATTTGCTTCCTATACAATTATAATAAAAAAAATTCTCTCTGAAGTGTGGCTGCTGGCAGTTTTTCCTAAAAGAACAGATGTAAAAGGAGTCTAAAGGACCCTCTGCTTGTCCTTATACTTTTTGTGGGCAAAATATGCGACATCCTTGTTGATGTGCTTTAGCGTTTGTCCCCAATGGAAAGACCAAGCTCTTTCCATTTTATTCTAGCTGCAAAAATTCAGAGACCTACATCTTATAAATAAGTTCACTGCTGAATTTCAGAAGTACATAATTCAAACTATGCAAATATCAAGCTGATAAAAAATTCTTGTTACCAGAGATAACCAACAGCCAAGAAGCCATAGCTTTCTTTAACTATCAACTTTACACACGAGAGCTCAACAAAATACAGATTGYAAGGCTCCTATTTATGCCATAAAAATACCAATCTTCCTCCTCGTTTTACTGTATAAATGCACCTATGCAACACACAGGCACACACTTTCAAAACAGTTAAAAACCTTCTTATGCAAATAAGAAGGGAAGAACTCTTCCCTTCCTTCTTATAGAGGTTACCAGTTNAAAAAAAAAAAAAAAAAAGGCACATAAGTCAGAAAAGGAGGAAATACCAAATTATTTTCTTCCCACAACTTAAAGCAAGGAAAAAAAATTCCATCTCCCAACTTGTCATTGCAGACAGAGTATCACAAAAGTAAGAGGTTTGTAAAATAAGCATTAATGATTTAGAAAGTGTTTTATTATATAATGTTAATACAAAAACAGTAGTAGCAATTATTTTTCTCAACAGTATACAGAAACTGGTTGAAAAGACATTTTACTCATTGAACTGAAAGGTTCAGCTGCTTCCTCCCRGAAAATGAATGCTTCTGGTAAACAGGCTTTGAAAGGGCCATCTCGAACTAAAGAAAGCCTGAGAAGACCCAAATCTCCTTTACAAAAAGCTGTTAGGTTCTGAGCTCAAATCCTGAGTGAACTAAAACACACCTGAAATGTCATTGAGACACAGATCTCATTGACAAGCTCCTRGAAAATACGAGATTTTGATTTGCCCCAACTATGAACTACTGAAGTCAAACAAGTACAAACAATTGTGTGCAGTTCTCCTGCCCTCGTCACAAATTGCAATGCAGAAAGGCATCATGATAGCACAGTTCCTGCTTTCCCACAGCAGTTCTAGCATTGTCTACTCCACAACTATTTAAGAAGCAAGTCTGTTTCCAAGACTGCAAAGGAAGTAATATTTTCCTCAAAATTATCTTCTGACAGTCAACTATCCTTGTCATCCATACTCTTTACAAGTTCTCCATAGATATACTACATTCATTCCATATACTTTAGTTTTCAAAACTTCCCTCAGGTCATGTTCCAGCTACCAGCAGGATGATGCTATCCACACACAGGCCAAGGCATGTCTAGCCTGAAATCAAAATAAGTATCAAAAACAAACAGAAACAACCAGGTAAGATATGAGGGTTGAATCTGCAAGACTATTTCAAGGAGACATTTAGAGGTTAGTACCACCCAACAAAAACAGAGCCCCAGCAACCAAGAGCTTTCAGAAGATATAGAAGACTTCAAGACTGCAAGACTTCAGTAGAAACTTTCCTACCACAACTGAAATGAAGAACAAATCTGTATATGTATGTGTGAACTAACAYGTAAGAGAAGATGGATTCCCCTAAATAGAGCCCCAGAAAACAAGAAAAAGCAGTAAAGAGAATCATCAGTGCAGAAAAAGCTGAATTGATGTCCRCAGCCTTTCAAGTGGCAGCACAGGGATATTCTCATGCTCCTGCAAGAGACACTAAAGATACTCAAAAGGCTAACTATGAAAATCAACATCCCTGACTGCAGTCATAAATCTAAGATAAATATCAAGGAAAAAGAACTCCAAGAAAGTCATATCAGTTAGATTTTTCTGTCAGCAACACAAATATATGAGTGGGCAAGAGGGTAGATTAATCAGCGTATTAAACTTGGATTTGTCCACAAGTGACTACAGTGTCAAGAGTTTCTCATCTACCATCATCATTATGGAACCTGGTATTAGCAATATGTTTAGACTATTTCCAAAAGATTCCCCAAATATGATGCTCTCAATCTCTACATAACTTAGTTCATAGCAAGACCAATAGTGCAGGCAGTTTGGCACTGGATATCCTGCATCATCACAGCTTTGGATCTGTTTGTTCACATTTCTCACCTCGTCCTGGACAACAGTACAGAACATGTGGCATCAGTGGGGAAAAAAACAAAACAAGAACAACTATGCAATTCTCCTATGTGGCTACAGTAAATGCCTGACTGAAAGGTAGGGGGAGGAATCTCTTAGAGAGACTGCATAGCCYCTGCAGGCTTGGTTTTATTCTTCCATACTCAAATTTCTGTATCTTGCATTTATTAGTCACCATATTAGTAAATAAAAAGCCTTCATGACCACGAGTTCTGGTACCTCTGCATGGTTTAGTCATACTTTATAAAAACTGCCCTTTTGCCAAGAAAAAAATAGCGACAAGTGGGTTTATTTTTCAAGGAATCTCGTTTAAAGAAAATCAAATACCTTATATGATTTGAGTGAATTTCAGAAGTATAACAGTGTAGCATAAACTAAAATCTTTAAAACATCAAGATTTTACCACTTGACTAGAAAATGCATTAAGAAGGTAGAAGTAAGTAAAAAAGCCAGTTTTGCTTCCAATCTGTTAATTCAGATTTTGAAAGAGTCTTTGGTCATTTATGTACTAACGTAATTTGTTCACAGATAGCAGCAAGGTAAAAAAGAAACAAGAACAACCTCCCGTCAGAATTAAATATGCTCCAATTTGAAAAAAATTAAGATGCGCTCCAGTAGGTGATCAAGTTTGAGAAAACAAGTGTTTAATGATGCTAATAATTATAAACAAATTTAGTATTTCTTTTAGCACATCCATGCATGTATAAATGCCACGACATTTCAGGTAAATCTAATCACAAATTCTATCATTAGCATAAAAAAAATTGTCATATTTTGCAAAATTGAATTAAAATTTTGGACTAAGAAAACCTTTTATTGGAAAGCATCTATTTCCAGCATTACATTTCTTGTTTTCTTGTTCAGAGCCACCATCACTTACTTTATCCTAAATAAAGACCTGAAATGCAAGAGGAAATGAGAGTATATTTCACAGCAACAACACAGACTACAAAATTATTCCAACCTCAATAACTTTCAGGTTCTTATTATTCCCATAAAATTCACTCCTGTAAAATTTAAACTACAAAGTGAGAACAAGCATACAACCACCCTAAAATTTAAGACCTAGTTTTCATTCATATTAAAACATTTTTCGTTAAGGAAGGGTTCCCTAAGTTAGTATAAATTATCTTAGATGTGTCTGCATACATAAGAAGGCTATCAAGAAAGAACAGTTATGTGCAGAGTCAGACCACATTCCACAAAGTAAGTTTAAATTTAATCTGTCAGATCAAAAACTGTTTGAAGTATAATTCTAGATTAACAAATTTGATAAACAAGTTATTATCTAAGCAATGTCAGTGTCCCAAATGAGCTATATAGCTCAAACATTAGTGTTCTGTAATGTACTGACTTATTTTTAATAGAACAGCAGTCTTCAACAGCTACTTCAAAAGACTTCCTGAGAACTGTCTTTACTGTATGGTTTCAGATCTCATTCACTACATTTCTAGGACTTTGCGTAAGCATCTCATGCTAGCAGAAATCATCTGTATGGCATCTTTGCACCTCTTTTTTAATGAGAATCCCCCTCCCTCCATGAATAATTTTTCCTGCTGAAACGGAGAAACAAAAGGATTACTCCTGAAAGGAAGTCAAGGGATTACCTCAATTCCATAAAATTTATTACTGCTCAAAATCTCATGGAATCAAATCTTTAATTTAAAGGTATTTTGTGGAARAAAGAAAGAAAAGTAGGAAATAAATTACTAAAAGTAACCTCTGCAGCAATGTTTTTATTCCTTTTAGATCCTATATGGGATGCCAACACAGGCAAATCAGCAAACTTGAGTACACTGTCCTGAAACAGGCAACAATATGATTTCTAATATCCTTTTTTAAATGTTTGGATTTGCAACTTATTAAATTAAAAAAACCCACCACCCCATCTTGGATAAGCACTATGAACAAGATAAATACTAAAATTGTACAAAAATACTTCTTATATGGCTGATATTATACAGAGCTAATATGTTTTTTCACAATATATTATTTTGATGAAGCAAGTTTAGACATATAAGGTACTTGATTTTTCTTTAAACAAGATTCCTTGAAAAATAAACACCAGTATACATTTGGAAAATCCTGTAGGCCCAGTAAGCTTGTATCATTCCCCTAAAGTACAAAGACAACACGAAKTTATTGAACTATTTACACTATATCTATAGAATTAGTACCACAGTGAAGGAAATAACTGGTTCACTTTGGAAGCCCCTCCAAGAGGGAACAGAAGGTGCAGCCCTCTTGCTCAGCAGATGGTTTTGCTCGCATTGCAAGCAGTCAGGTTGAACAAACCCTTACACACCCAAGCATAAATTCACCACGGCCATAAGTGCTGAAGCTTTGCTTGTGATACACGACCTACACTCTGCATCGGTTGAATTTCACATGAAACTCTGAGGCTGATCATTTGTTTCCATTATTACTTTTTTTAACCCAGTCACAGAACAGAGGCACAGCCTGCAATACCAAAGGAACTGCTCCACTGACCAAACCACCCATCTTACTCTTCAGAAGATGCAGAGTGGTGTCCTCCTCTGCAGCCATTTGGATGAATCACAAATTCTGACTGAGCAGAGTCATGGGAGAAGTCCAGTGCAGCTTGCTAGTTTTAACACCCAGTGTTTGACTGTGCACAGTTACAGCACTCCATACATAAGCCAAAGGTCGCCCTCCTCTCCATCTCCATGTTACAGGACTACTCTCTGTCAAAACAGGGAGTCTGTGACTCTGATTCTGCCCCACAAGTTCTCCGACTGATTGGCTCATCAAGAAGTTTCCTRATTTTATCCTATATATGATACAAAGATAAACTAACAGGACATTTCTGGTGTTCACWGACTTTAATCGTAAGTACTTGATAAGCTGAGGATTCACTGGCTGCCTCAAAGAAGAGCACTTCCATAAGATCCTTCTTGAGATATTATTTATACTACAACAAATGCCAGCATGTTTCTAATTAGACAAACCTTTTTCAACTCTCAAAAACACCAGTATAACCCATAAGGAATTAACCTGATGACGGCAGGATTAAACAATATAGTGCATTATCTAGGTTATTTTCAAAGCACATACAGAAGCATAATAGTAGTCACCACATGGCAGAGTCAAACAGGTGTTGGACAAATTTTATCCGATTTGTGTTGAATCCAGTCTTTCAACCTTTGCCCATTAAAAYGTAGCCAACTCTGCCTCTCCACAACAACAGTAATGCTGTGACAAGGAGGGTATTAATACAGCCTTCCTATGTACCCCATCTGGTATGGCAAGTGCTGCTGGACAAAGAATTCTGCCCTGTATTAAACAGCACTTTGGGTTACTTCTTACTCAGAAGAAAAAACCCTTACTGTTACACAAGACACATGCTTTTTATTACAGCACTCAGTATCCAACTGCTCTTATTGGCTAGCTACTCCATGTTCAGTAAATGTTTTCACAGTAACTGCATGTAATRTGATATGTTTTATAATAACCACACCACACTTCAGAAAGAAAGTCTCGCCTTCAACCTCTGATGGCATGCCAACTGCTTCAAAGAAGTAGCCATTTCTCTGGCTGTTGACTTCCTGGCTTCAGAGATCGCGTATTTAATTTCATCCATCTCTAAAAAAAACAGATCGCCATTATTGCATACATAAAATATTAATGATTAAACCTAAGTAAGAAAGGAACAGATCTTAAGAACTGCTTAACAGAAAAAGGCAAATAACTCTACAGTTTGAGGAAGAAATCAATGTATTCCATCATTCTCTCAAYAGGACACATTTCAAGTTTCCCTTTTAAATTTGCACTTTCCACATTTTTACTCACTAAATGCTACTATGCTACACAAGCCCAGACACGAACTTTATCTCACTGAGCTGACGCTCAAAAACAAGCACCTCTTCCCTCCCAGAACTTGCAACCATGAAACAGGAGGAAAGAGACGAATCTTTTTCAGTAGGCTACACAACCAAACTACATTATGGGTACACAATCTCTCCCTGTAGCAGAGGGATCACTCAATAAGTTTATGTGCACCTACTTCTCCTGACAGACTTAAAAAGGTAAATCACAAAGCAAGAGTCTTAATCTTACCAGAAATAATAAAATTGAGGAGTTATTCCACAAGTYGGTTATTCTACAGAAGACAACTCTTCAGCTTATAAAAGAATAAAATAAGCAGAACCACACAAAACTATAATTAAGGGAATCCTGATAGCCCTGAATCAAATAAACTTCCAACAACAGAGGAAYTGGACAGGAAGTTAAATATGATCAAATCATGACTTTTCAAAAATCCATGAAATTGAAGACAACAACAACAACAAAAAAAATGCAATTAACATGCAACAGAAGCAACATAGGATAGGAGAAAAAAAAACTCTTAAGTCATACTATCCACTACAGGAAGGAAAGAAGGAAAATGCTGTAGAAGAGTATTTAATTTTTCTGATTCATACACTTAAATTTTCAAACTCTAGTTGAAGTTTCTTACAACAATCATTCTCTGTGCCTAAAAGCATTTTAATTCTTCATTTAAGTTCTTCCACACAGATTGCCTTCATCAAAAAGAGTCGGGGAGTGGGTGGGAACACTTACTGCTTTCAACATTTTGTCCTTAAAATCTTACCACAAAGACAGACAGCACATGACACTGTYGATGTTCTCACCCTTTTCTATTAATATTGCACATTACTGGTGCGGGTTTTGGATTTCTGGTCTTATTGAGCACTATGGAGTATCACAATCTACAATGCACAGTGGTACGTTAAGTAAATGTACTCTTTTGGACTATGGACTATAAACCTATTACATTGTTTCGTTATTCATGTTCACAAGAGACAAGGGTTTTCTTCCCATATGCCATCCTTATTGTTTTATAATGATGTGGTAGCAGTAATCTCCTGCAATTTAGTTAACACAAAACTTCTCTGGAACCTGAGAAAAAAATTGTGGCAGATAACTCTCACTCTTTCATGAGACGACATAYAGTTCCTACAGTTAACTGCAGCTTGCATGAAGGTCTCAAATTCAAACAAGAACAGAGAAAGTTACTGATTGAAGAAGTGAACTACAAGCCAATTTTTCTAAAAGGCTACGAGGACCYGGGAGCTCTGCTAGCTCTGATCACTAACAGCAGCTGCTCTCACTCTTGACAACAGTGGGACTAGAAGAGAAATGCTCATGCACATTTCATTTGAAAGCTCATGAAAAGCACTGGGCTCAAAAGGAGAATCCTTAAAGAGTATTTCAAATCCACACTAATTGAATTGAACGGGCCTTTATGAAAGAGAGGTTAAAATGAACTTTGAGGYATCTTCAGATCCTCAAAATATGCAAATAAATGAGAAGTCTTATTATTTGTTAACTCTTGTTATCAGATATGAAAAAGCTGATCCAAATACGAAGAAATGATGAAGTGCTGTTTCCTTACCAATAAGCAGAATAAAATCACCATAGATTATTAAACAGAAAAAAACACTACAGCATTAGTCCTCTCCCAAAAAAAAAAAAAAAAAAAAAAAAAAAAAAAAAAAAAAAAAAAAAAAAAAAAAAAAAAAAAAAAGAAAAAGAAAAAGAAAAAAGAAAACTTTTTTGTAATCATGTTGGAACCAAATATTGCAAGATGAAAATCTCACATTTTTTAATACCTCCATTATGTTACTGTTACTTTGAAAACAAATCTTTTAAACAGTGGCTTATTTGTAAGGGTAGTTTCTTTGTTTGTTTTTAAAAATCAGTAATCTGGAAGATAAATACAATAGCTTGTCTTTATGAAACTCATCAGCTGTAGCATCCTGATAACTATTGTCATAAGTAAAAAACAGTACCATTCTTTCCCATGCTCATCATTGTTTTACTGTGGTTTCAGGAGAACCAGCCATACACTAAAATATGTCACATGATCTGCAATTGTGGAGGGAAGGGGTAGGGGTGCGCAACAGAAAACATCTGTACTTGGTTATAGAGCCTCGTGTTCTGCTCTAAAAAATCCTACCAAATGCTAATGATGCCTCATACGGGGTGTACAAAAGACCTCACTTCTGCTCAATAATGAAGAGTCTGTAGAGAAATAAGCATGATGGCTATCAACTCTTAGTTAAGACAGCCTGATTAGTGAAAGCAGAAATGTTTATTTTTCTTGATGACACTTAAGTAGGAATACTGACCCCTTACCATGAATTTGACCAGAGTACTAGATRCAGAGCATAAGCTTGCTGTGATTTGTACACTGTAGAGCAACAAGGTACAATAATAAATTCTCTCTTCAAAGGTTTATTTGCAGATACTAAAAATTGATGTACATCAACAAAGCACATACCCTAAGCTTCAACACTACCCATTCTTTGGCTGTCCTCCCCCACCCTCTCTGAGGAATGTGCTCTAAAAMAGCCATACACATTCATTTTCAAAGCCTCAGGCCCAGGGCAAGAAACCTTTCAACCTGACATATCATCTGAGTTTCACTTTGTTGGTTGAGACGTTTACAAAACTTCACCACTAAAAATATAATACAATACTATTTGGTGGAGCCATTTTTGAATGACATCAAGAATTAAAATAAATGCTGTTCTTATTCCATGCACAAGTTAAGATATTCTAAAGCAGTCTATAGCTGCCATCCTTGTCTTCCATCTTCAGAAGACTCTCTTCATGCTTTCCTTCTCACTTCCAGCACTGTGGTATTGCAGAAAACAGCAGCTTAGACTCCAAGAGAAGGGTGATAAGGAACACCCCAGAAAAGAGTAACAAGACAACTTGAAACTGTTGCAGAGGGTGCTTATGTCTCCAATTTAATGTCAGTCTTGCATCCCTCTCAAGCACTGCCTTAATACTGCTCCTCTCACATAGGCAAAATCACCAAGAATTAGTTGSTGCTTTTAACTCAACCTTGCTGGAAAGGACCAAAACTTGCACTGGAGCTTAGCACCCTTTTTCTTCCAGATGGTAACCACCAACCTGCAGCAAGAAAAAAGCAGACGCCTTTCTCACGTTCCCTTTCCTCCGTTCTTCCGTGCCCACAGGCCCAGAAAGGCAGGCACCATTTCTCAGAGCTCACTGACAAAGCATCAGGATGATTTAGCTTAAACAGCACAAACTCCTAGAGCTGAACACTAGCATTCGCCCTGGAAACTCTCACAAAGGGACATGGCCACTCTGTTACCTGCACTCAGCACAAGCTTAGTCAAATCCAGCATTCATCACATTTCCTCTGCAGTAATGATACGTTCCACCCAATGCAGAACTCAAAATTGAAAATTTATTGGCTATAAGGTGATTCCTATCGTTACATTCTGAGTATACACATGCATATTAATGAGCCTTTATTGATGGTATATATTTATACTGGTACAGCATCCAAAAACACATTACATCTAACACGGAGTAACTTTTAGGTGTCTCTGAACTCATTCATTCCAACCAACAGGGCAGTTTTCCATTTTACTAATATGGTTACATTAACTTTTTTCCTTGCTTTTTTTTTTTTCCCCATCACAGCCAGTGTACACTATGTGGTTCTTCCCTCTATGAAAATAATAGATAATATTCTCCACTAACACTAGCATTATTTTAGACTTTTTCAGTGCATTGTTACACCACAGAAGCAGAAGTTGTTTCAAGGTAATGAAGAGATTCAAGATGATGAATAGCCAGAACAGCATATATTTGGCTTCACATGTATTTTTATTTTCCTTCATTACATACAGGCAGAAAAAAAAGCATCAAATCTAAACTAACAAAGCAAGGTTAAGAGACACTGTAATAACAGTTAAGGACACTGGTATTTCAGGTGAATAAGACTAACATTTTCTTTGCTCTAGATGTACTTAGCATTATTTAGTCTTCAGAACAGATTTCCAGTGGAAAATAACTTGGTCTCATACTTACCTCTGAACAGGTTGACTTCCTAATGGAAGGCTAAGTGCCTTGCTTACTTCCATTACCAAAAGAAAAAAAATGAAAGTAATAGTGTTTTATGTAAAACATGAAAAGCATAGATGTCAAAGTAATCCACCACATAAAAGAGATCACTACAGTACTTCCATTCACATTAACTTAAGAAAAAGTTTTTGAAAACTGAAGTCACTCTGTTGCGTCAAATCACAATGTAAGACAACTTGCTACATTTCAAAAGTTAAATCAAAGGTAATCCCTGGTACCAAAAAGCATTAAATATTGGTAAATTACCACATGAGGCTCCTTCCTCCTCCTCCCCAACATCTTTTGACACTAGCAAGTCTCTGTTCACGCTATGGATAAAATAATCTCCAAATGCAAGGCGCTAAGAGAATTTTAGATCTAGAAGATGTTCTCAATAGTTTAATTAGAAAAATCATGTGAGTTACCTTTTTCACCAGAGGTGTGTCTTCACACCTTCATACTGAATCTGTTTTGATATTCACAGCTTTGGTAATTCTTCATAATAATAATTCAGAGTACACTTGCCTGAAAAGGTACAAACCTACATTTCTTCCCACATGGTACAGTAAAATAGATGAAACTGCAAATAACCCCAGGGGCTTATTACATACAACTCTGCTTCTGCCTCCTGTTCTCTGCTCAATGGCAGGTCCTCATTTCCAGACTCCTCAGCAGCTCCAAGACACCACACRGCACCCAACCCTGCTGGTCCATCACCCCCAAGGCCGGGCTGCCTCCTCCTCACCAGCTGTCACCTTCTTTCTCTCACCAGCTGCAGCTGCTGTCCCTGAAGCTACCGACCCCTGAGCTTGATGGGTAGCTTTTGCCCAGGGACAACACCTCCCAACCCTCTGCAGGGTCTGGCCAGTGCCAACACTTCCCCAGGGAACATAACACACAATTCAGCCTTTGATGGCCTCCCAGTTAAACTGCCTGACCACCCTTGTAGCTAAACTGGTCCCAGCTGCTTAAGATTGCTTAGTGTAGGGGAGAGGGAACGTGATCGTGTTTCTAGGCACAGTGTTCTTCCCCAGGCTAAGCAGAAAAACAAGTCAAATCGATGGGGTTTTTGCATCTCATAGCTCTGTTTTCAAGTAAAATAAGCTGTTGGGTTTGTAGCATATCACTTCCCATTCCCTGTAGAGACCACAAGACAGCAAGGTGTTACTTTCAAACACTTCTTGAAAGTCATCAGCATTTACTGCTCCAATTAATACTACAGGTTCAAAGTCAAGATTTTCAGTTAACAAACACAGAGCAACATCATAGAGTTCACTAAAACACTAGCCTGCCTGAACATTTTACACTCCAAATGCTCCTTAGTATGTTTTATCTTTCTCACAAACAGCAATTCAGGATTGTTGCCCTGAAATCAGGCTACACAGAAGAACATCAGGTGTACTTGGATACATATACTAGATTTTTAAATTAAAAACAGACATATGCACACATACATACAAGTAAAGATTTATATCTAGATATAAATCTGTATTTATAACACTTATATGTATTTACTTATATGTATTTTATATATTTGTAACTATTGTGAGTCTTTTATAACTACTGTAGATTCTTTTCCTCTCCAGCACAAAACAACTTGCTCCTCCAATGCTAATTACAGTGCTACAGATTCCACTGAAACTAGCTAGCAAGATTATACATTTTAAGGACCATGGCATAGAACTGTGCGATGATTAGCAAATCAAGAAGCATGGTCCCATTGCGTCGGCACTTCAAACAGGAGGAGGGGGTACTGCTGCAAGCAGCCTTGCAAGGCTCGCCACGATTAGCCCTCTGAGGAGGCAAATCCTTTGGAGAAGAGGTGATGCAAACAGGAAGAACTGCTGCATCAATTCTTAAACATTATTCCACAGCACTTAGCATCCGTGATTTCAAGCAAACATATGTTCATAGTACAAGTATCAATGAAAGGCAAGAAAAATATCTCATTATGCTTACTTCCATTATGTTCATTCTTTTACCAAGTGAGCTGTAGGCCCTACCTTACATATACCTGACAAATAGGCACTATATAGGTAAGTGGAGTGCAGCCTGTGTACATACATGTGTATGTACATACATGTATGTGTATATAAATAAATGCACTGTGTATTTAGTAAAGGTCATCTTTCCTACAAGATTTCCTAGAAGACAGCACTAGTGTTAAAAGAAGACTTCTCTCCTAATAAGATCACACACAAAGTGGGCAATTTCTGTGATTTTAAACAACGTATGACAGCATTTTGTCATTACTCTGTTCTCAATGTTGACATGGCATCGCACTCAAAACACGCTATTGAGGAAAATATATCTTCAACAGACAGATTGAAAATCTTACAAAATTATTTCTGTAAATCTGAATTTGCATGTATGAAACTATTTTTTACTGGATTATCCGTAAATTAAATGATTTTCATAGTCTGTTAGGAGGAAGAAAGAGTTTTGATGCAATTACAACTGCTAAAATTTGACACAAAGTGCATCTGACTGTTTACAGCAAACTATTACAAAAGCTGATATCCAAAATCAATTTTGTTCACCGAGTAGCTTTTTAAGACCACAATTCAAGAACTTGTTTCCTCATTCTTTATTCTACTGAATTAAGTATACAACTATGAAAAATTTATTTTCCTATCTCCTAATTAATCTTCCATGAATCTCAGGTCCTTAGCACAACACAAATAAGTTCTTAGTCTCTTAGAACAGATCATTGTCATATGGCTKACATTTTAATTCTGAACTTGCATATGCAATTTGTTTACTCCATTACTTTTACACAATACTTTTTTTTTTTTTTTTAATATGGTAACCTAAGTAATTCCTCTGCTCTTTTTACAATGGATAGTTAATAATGGACCAAAAATTGAGCCATTTTTACCATAAAGGGCTGTTTCTTTTCTTCCCTGTAGTAAAGGGGACTAACTGTACAAAAAAATGCTGTTCACAACAATAGGTCCATTCAGCAGGAACTGTTCCGACTTATCTTGGAAAGCTAACACGATAAGGAAGTGAGTAAAAAGACTGAAAGGACTTCAGAGGAGTGGAACATAAGCAGCTACTAATAACCAGTTAAGTAATGTAATATTACTGAACTAAAGTCAGTGCAGCAGAGCCAACCATGTGACAGATGTCTTCTGGTCTATGCTCATGCCTCACAACCTTGAATGCTATTCCCTTCCATAGGGATGAAGGTTTGAAAGCACAAGGAAATCCAAGCCAGTGGACTCTCCTTCCTTATAAAGTAATTCCATTTTTTTATTTTCTTTTTAGTCTGTTTTGCCTTCAAACCTTATGCAAAAAGTCCTCCTGACTTAAAAGGAAGAAATACAGATGAAAACATTATAGGAAACATCCACTAGTATTCAGTCTGAGATACTACATYTAATTTTGGAAAAGATTTGGCATGAATGTAGTGAATGAGAGCAACCACAAAGTCAAGGTCTGTTGAAAAGTCTACAAAGCTTTAACAAATATAAAAAAATAAATGCAAGAACTAGAATGAAGTGGCTTGTCAAGAGCTTATTCTAGTAATTGTAACTGGACTTCACTGGAAAAAATTGTTCATTATTTTCCACTTTGTTTTCTACAACTGACCTTAACACAATTAACAAAAATTGTTTCCTTCTCAAACTGTTTCTCATTTTTGAAAACTCATTCAAGCTACAAAAGCAAAACTAGTTTTAAATTGCCAATCTTTAAATGAAAGATTTTATTGTTTTAAGAAAAATACGCAAAATTTACAACTCTGCAAAGTATCTGGAGAGAAGATTTTACTCAAAATATTCACTTGGCTTTTGGGTCTATATTTCTCCTCCTTCCCTTCAGCTTGATATACTCCTAGAAATTTAGCTGATCTGACAGTTAATTTTAAAAAGTTTGAACAATCAAAGGCAACATTATTCCTTACAAAAATCAGTATGTAGATTGTCTAAGCTATCCACCCCTTTCAGCGCCACAGGGAGAAAAAGGTAAGAGAAGGAGGAAAATGAGGAAGAAAAAAGGATAATCTTTTCTCTTCCTACTCCTGCAAAAAACACATTGCTATGATGTATATCAGTAGCAGAATTATAATTCCACTTCATACAGCAACAAAGTCTACTGGAAATAGAGACTTCTAGCCATTTTGCTAAGGATACAAGTTAAAGAGAAGAAAGGTGGCATTGTTTTCCCACCAGAAAACAAACTAACTGCTAAATAGGGGCAACAAATCCACAACTGAATGTGCGAAATATTTTTCTCCACAAATCGACCAAAATCTCTGTTGAAACATCACTAACTTCCCTAGGACAGAATGATACTTCCCCACAAAAATCAGTTGCTACTATAGCTGTAGAAACTGTTTATAAATCAAAACACAGAGCATWCATTGATCTAAATAACGAGATTTTGTAAGCTGCTTTTATTAAAAATAATGCATGTTAATCATTGGACAATCTCAAAAATTGACAGTTTATCAAAATCAGTACACTCATGAACCCACCTATCATTTCAGTAGAGGAACTTGCTATCCTTAAGACTAGTAGGGCAAAGTGCTGAAACAATTGATTTTGAGCTACCAAACAAATGTAACTGGAGTACATGCACACAAGCATTTTTACAGAAATATTACCCCGTTTTCTAATYTTCCATTCAGTCTAATCACAAACAAATTACAAAAAGTAGAAAATAACCTTGTTTGTGGTTAAGCAGGCACCAAAACACTTGGAATAAGCTACAGGATGCAACTGTAACAAGACCACACTGAACAACATTTGATCAGGTCATGCAGACGCCAAATCGATTAAGAGGAATCTGCAAGTGCTCGAGCCTGAGCAGTCAGTACACAAAACAGTAGTCACAGCATAGAAACATAATGGGAGAGTCTGTTTAAAACTAGTTTGTCAGCAAAAATGAAATACAGCAATGGCGTAATTAACATCAACTTGCAGTGAGGATAAAGACAGTTTGCAAAAATAAAACAAAAGAAGGCTAGTACTCTGAAAATCAACTTTGAAGTAATTAGAAATCCAGAAATCAAAGCCAACTCCAGGGCCAACAGAAGGAAGCAAGTATATCTGTGTCCTTTTGTAACATTTTCAGTCTTACAGTTTCCATTTGCATTAGAAATTTTGGGACAGGAACCCTTTGTATAGTGTGTTACCACCTGAGGTTGCATCCTATTTCAGCAAACACAAAAAACATTCAAAAAACTTGAATGTTTTAGGTAGCATTGGTCTGGAATAGARTCTATGTTTAGATACCTATGGAAGAGGGAAGGTGGGGAAAATCAACTAAACCCACCAAACAACTTATAAGGATGGATTTCAGGACAGCGAGCAACTTGCTCRTATCTTAAAACTCTGGTGTAAAATCTAAGTGCTTATAAAAAAAAATATATTACAGCAAAGAAACAGAGACTAAAGCCACTTAGTTTTAAAACTTTAGTTAATTTACTTCTCATCTGAAGAATTTTCCTTTCTTCCCCCCTTCCATGCCCCCCCCCATTAGTATATGGTTATATATAGCAGTAACATTACAACCATTAAGCATTTGTGGCTTCTACTAATTGGCACATATGAAAACTAGAAGTACATTAAACAAGCAGCTGCTTTGCCCTGTTGTCCAGATGCAGCACTGATTACTGCACTAAAGTGACAACTGGACTAGCTACTTTGGTTTTTATAGCTACCGTGCTGAGAGAACAAGTCAGTGTCAGAAAACACCTTGATTCTGACTGATCTTTTTATTACTCCCAACTACAAAGATGACTCCAAAATTTTTTATTTATCCCAATCCCAAAATCAATAGAAAACAAAAGAAATAAGGATACAATAGTTGTACTACATATTCTGCTGAGAAGAAGAGTCTATAAATACCAGGTAGCAGTATAAAATAAAATGATTCTCTGTGCTTCCTGATAGACAGCAAGTGCTCATGTATTAATAAAGCCTACTACAAAAGCACTGACTAGACAAAACCTCAAGACTTAAGCCACCATGACTTTTTCTTCTTGCAGAAGCACTGCAATCCAGCAGAGGACTCTAGCAAAAACTCCCCAAGTTTAAGCCTAGCATGTAATCTTACACACAACAAAGTTCCATTTGTTTTTTTTTCGTTTCAGCCAGTTTCCTCTAGGTTTCTTTTAAAATGAACTTAGGCAGACCTGACTAAGGGCAAGGAAAGGAGAGAGACTCAAGCTGACAGGATTCGTCCTTGCCTTCAAAGCTGACACAGTCATTTATCCTATACACCCCAAACTAGCTTCTGTGATCACTACTATCAAGATGATTTGCTCATCGATGGCTTGAATATAATGCCTTTCATTCCTTGAGCAATAGTGAGCACTAAAGCAATATATGCAYGTTTGAAAGCTTGGAAATGCCTCAGATCTTTGCATCCTGCTCTGTTACCAGGCTGGTACGTACTGGAGCACATGACTGATGCTATTTGCCTCCTTTTATGTAATCGTAAAACATGGAGCAATACCTTCAATAGGCACGTGAATGTTCATTTGCAGCTTCAGCACTTGTGTGGTATTTTAAAAGCTGAGGTGAAATATAAATAGGAAATATTCTCATACACAGATTCCACTGTATTTAAATTTAAGAGCCCAGCTATTAAATCAAACATTTCCTCTACGTCATCCAATTTCAGGTCTGATTTTTTTTTTTTTTTTTTTTTGTATCCTTGAACGCAAACAACCTCAGTCTAGATTTCACTAGGCTATTCAAATCTAATTGGGGAAAATGCACAGTGGCACAAATTGAACGCGACTACTACATAAAACGCTTCATTTAGTCTCCTCATCTTGTTAATAATATACCAGTGCCTATCACTATCCAGAGTTTAAAGTTCCAAGCTACTCACATAAAACTAAGTATGTGGACCCAGTTGGCAAAATTTCTGCTCTCATGAATTTGCACAGATCCAGAGATCATCCTTTAAATAAGTAACTTTCATCAAAACTAGAAGCCCAGCTTTCAATATTGAAGAGTTAAAATGTCTCCCTCCAAGATTGGCAGAACTTTCATCTTTTCATCTAGTCCTCAATTCAGGAATGGCAACTTCTGTCAACCATTTCTAAGYATTTCCCTTCAATTATCAACCTAACACACAAGAACTGGAACCGCAGCTAACATTTGAAAAGCACGTGTAGACTAATGCTTCACAGAGTGTATTACTTCCGTAATAAAGGCGATACACCTTAATAGCTGCAAAGACCAATGTTCATTCTGCAAGAAAACTGCCAGTCAAATGCAAACTGCCATATACAGCTGTTCCTCCTCATATTCCTACAGCTCTTTTTTCTAAGGCCTAGCAGAGCCTAGCCTAGCAGCATCTCTGTCAATTCGATATATTTACAGTTACAGGTAGGACAGAAAATCTCTTCCAGTAATAATAATGTCAGAGGAAGAAAGCATCAGTGCTACAGTGACTAAAGATGTGTGCATATTGTACACATTCACAGTTTCTCCAAGTAAATTCAGCTTCAGTGACGTGCATAGTCAGTGCAGAATTCAGTTCTGCATAGTCATTTATTCCAACCACAAGACAAGGTCTTTAACAGGTATGAATTTTAACTCAACTGTTTTAAGTATCTGCCATTTACAGAGGTGATACATATTTAACAGAGAAATAAATACTCAGCATCTAGAAACACAGAACTTATACAATGTGCATTTATACCTTATTCCCAGAAGTCTAAAAAGTGAAATTCAAGGAGAGTAAGAAAGAGAAAATAACACACAGAGTATTCCTATCAGCAGCTGCCTGATGATGAGCTGCCAATCACCTAGATGATTCTTTAACTGTGACCACAACTTGCTCTTTTTGCATCAGGTAACTTGATTATTTTTGCACTTTGAGTGTCATGTTGGAAAATACCTACAGGAGTTGTTACCAAAAGTACACCACAGTTCTGTTTACATCTCATTTTAAGACCTCTGATCATAAAAATGTTGTGCAAACAGTACTAAAACACCTCCATAAATTGAGGCATGAGTAAGTTATTCGTTAGGAAAAAGTTTATGAAACTACTGAACTATGATAGCTATATTCCTTCTTAATTTTACATATTAAGCAAATGTAAAAAAAAAAAAGGTATAGCTGGAAAATAGTAAGAGACAGTACTGTTAATTTTGCTTTAAAAAGAACACACAAGTAGCATTTAAATTAGTGTACTAAAATTCTATACTTTCATATCACAGAAAAACTCTGCAAGCCATCCTCCCTGTAACAAAAATACACGATGCTAAAGAATTAGGATTTCAACACTTCTTTTGGAGAAAAATGCTGTACATACCTCACCAATGATTTTGCACTATCACCAACTTTTCTACAGGCCACCTAAGTATGATGACAATTTAAATTAAGCATAAATAAATGAGTGATTTTAATGAGAAAGCGATCAAGAACCACCACAGCTTCTGAGCTGTGCTGCTACACCTAACCATGTTGTTGTTAGAACCAGTTATAATGGAAGATAAAGGCTGAAAAAATATTCAGTTGCTCAGGGAAGGAGAGATAATGGTACAGTATTGAAGAGTAAAATGATTTATCAGTATCACAACTTCCAGCAAAAGAGAATGGAAATACAGATGGACTCTTGGAAACCTTCACCAAGTTTTACAAAATTAAAGATTTTGGAGTGGKCTGTATTTACTTTCCAACTCAGTAAAATTTTCATTTTCTAGAGGTGCTTTGGTTGGTTGAGTTTCTGTGGGGAAATGAAGCAGTCAAGCCTACACACGCACAGCCACTCTCCTCATGATTTTGCCTGATGTGGTGAAGTTGACATTAGGTTTCTCATACAGCCATACTAACCATTAGAGCAAAAAAGCAACCTCTCAGCATTTGTCCGGGACTTTGGTATTCAAGGTCTCCAAACCTAGATATAAGGTTCAGGAAAATTAAAGAAGTTTGTAGGATGAGTTTAATGAACATCTTTGCACAAGAAGAAGCAGTTTAATCTTGGGGGCGGGGGGGGGGGGAAAGGAGAGAGTGATGAAGACGACCCCAGACTTGCAGCTTCAACTCAAGCCAGCAAATGCAAATTTAGATATATTAATGAGCCATGCCCATCTGACTCTCTTCTCGGGTAACTCTACAGCTAGCCACAATTAGCAGTAGTTATCTATAGTAAACACTCATATGTAAGCATACAMATCAATGCACAAGTACAAACATAGTATGCAACTGCAGCAATCAGCAGTGCCATTTCAGGTTAGGTTCAGATTTCACCCAAGCAACCACAACAGCTTTTGTTTTTCTACCCTGTGGTTATTAACCCAGTCATGAGCACTTTCTCATCTTCACATCTGTGAAAGGGTTAATGATGTCATCAAACAGACACAACAGAAAAGGAGATGACCTGGCAAGGCTTTAAGGAAAAAAAAAAAAAAGAAAAAAAAAGAAAACACACACACACCTGAAAGCCACCCTCTTTAAGTGACCTATAATTTCCCCGAATTTCACTGAAATTCCAAATATTCAGTATTTTTTTTTTAAATCATTTGTACAGGTTAGGCATCAAGCTTTGCTAGCTTTAGCCAACATCAAAACCTAGCATACAAAGTCACTGAAGCATCTTTAAAGTATCTGCTTCGAGGCTGAAAAAGAAAACAGTAGCTACTCCAAATAAAGCAGGAAAATACTTACTCTTGCACTGCTCCTTTAAATGAGGAACAACAACAAAACCCTTGACATTAGAGAATGCTGTTTGGGGAACCTTGGAACCAGCCCCATACCCACTCAGTGGATTTCCTCTGATCCATTTTGAACATCGGATGTAACCTTGCCCTTGGAGGAATGTGCTTGTAGATTAAATGAAAGAGTTGGTACTTCATCAGGGATATGAATTGTTTTAATCAATCTTCCCAAAATTACTGTTTATTTACCATTTTTTGCTCCTATTAAACATAGAGGGGTTCAAGAAAACTTTTCTCTTTATAAACACCTGCTTAGCACCACTCCTACTCTGTCAGAAGCTTTAACAGAAGCTTTAAGACAGTGGTGGACAATCTGACTCTTTGGTCACGGACAGAGCAAGACCCTTTGGCCATGGACACATTACCCATATTAGGCAGGTAACATTGAGATTCAGTGGACAACAAAAGAGGAAAAAATTCCTCAGGYTATAATAATCCCTCACTTGAAAAGTCATTTTCAAAGTAGGCTAATACTCACAGCTTACTTGTTAGCATACCACATCTGTACTATTTATGACCATATTTCACTGACTATGCTCCCTTTAAACAAAGTGAACATCTTCACAGCTGGAAGACGGTCCCTCCTGCCCCCACAAGCCTTGACGGCTGTGCTTACATCAGCAAGTAGTCTGGAAAACAAGAGAATCTGTCGAGCAAAACAACCGATGCTCCATACTAAACTGACTTCAGGAGAGTTTACTTCTCAGGTTTAGGCCAATTATCTGGAGTGAAGGGCCATGACAGGCTGGCACATTTCTGGCATTTTACCAAAGAAATCTAGTTTGTAGTTGACTTCCACTCCAAAAGAGTCCACGCCATGCACTCCAACAGGGCTCCGCAGCTCAAAGCAAGTGCAGTAAGCAGGTCAGTCAGGACTTCCCTCTCCTCTAAACTTCCTCCCTCTCCTCTAAACACTAATACAGACACAACATAACAAGCCAAGTTCAATGAAAAGTAACACAAACCCCGCAGCCCTTCTGAATTTCTCAAAACCAAGGCATTACACCAACCCATTCTAAACCAGAATATGAATCTAAGTCATTCTCTACGCTCACTGTGGTAAACATTTTCCTCTTGAAGACTTAACATACCTTCTCAATGAGATTTATCAGCTCATGGTAACTCTTTGCACATAAACACATAATGCTCAATATAACTACTTTCAACTTCCAGAGACTCTAAAAATGTATGCAGGCAAATAAAGATTTCTATCCTAAACAATTTAAGCTTATTGAAGCTGGTATGGTTTCTCAGTTTACTTTTGAAAACTTATTAGAGATAGTCCACAGACCTGCCAACAAGCGGATAACCATTACCTCGCAGTATAAGCAGATTAAGAACTTAGAGCTGTAAAAAGTATCCCTCAAAGCCATAACAACTGTTCAAAACTATCAGGAGTGCCTGGATCCCGAAGATATAAGCAATACTGATAAAAAGACATGGCTAATAGGAAAGCTGTAGTGCTTTGCAGAGCTAGTTCTTTGGTCTTCGATCATCTCCTTAAGAGAAGGTAATCAGCAGCTATTAGTTCACCCTGACTTCAAACAACATTTTTTCCTTCTGACACCTTGGGAGACTTATTTGCATGGGAACTATATGCATACACATGTGGAGAASGGAAAACAGTAATTCAAGTCAAGTACATCCACATGCCATGGCAAACCAAAAATTAAACCAAGATGGCAGAAGCATTTTCTGTGCAGAAGGGTCAAGGGAGGCACTTCTTAAACACAATAGCAGCAGAAAAGCAGAAACTCCTGCTTCCCAAAGAAGGGTGACAAAGACCAAGAAGCAGGTGGGGCAGATGCAACAGCAATCCTGTGGAGGACACACCAGGGAACACGGCAGTTTGGACCTAAGCAAGTAACACTTCCCAGCATCTAAGCAAATACAGGCACATTCCAGACATCATTTTTCCTAGTGGTAATTACTGCAAGTAAAGCATATAATTTTAATATAATTATATGCATCTTCTCTATTCTTAATGATGGGAGGAGGTGAAGAAGACAAGGAAAACCACTCTGGGTATGCTTCTGAAGCTAAGCCAGCACTACAAAATATTTATGTGTACATCCAAGTACAACTAGGTTACATATTTTGATCAGCTTCAGGCAATCAAACCCATTTTCAAACCTGGAACTGGTTTTCCAGATAATTTCAGCTACCAAACACATCAGTGGGGAGGAAGTGTTAAAGATTTATGTACATATATCTAACAACACACCTGGACAAAATAAATAAATAAGATAAAAGCATACATTTATGTTAAAATTTAAGAGTCCTTATGATTTCTGTGTGCATAGTATCTAACACAATATCTATATCCATGTTTATAAAATTAAGCTAACCTCTAACCTCTTCATTTCCTTATGAAAGTTATAGTATTCCTTGCATTAACATGGAAATGAACTACAACATTATGAATCCTCTGAAGACTGAGGGGACATCAGAAACTCAGTGAGACAAAGCACTTATTTCAAATGACAGAGTCTCCTTTATTAATATTTCATTTTTAGCTAAGTCTAAGAAAAAGAAAATGCCCATCTGCCTGTAATAAGTGCTGGCAATCCAGCAATTATCTTAAGCACTTTTGAACACCTGATCAAAACAATACAAGCTGCATTATTTGTACTGTTCTGCAAAGACATATTCATGTTCAGAATGCTKCTTTTGAAAACAAAGCCACTATAATCTTTCATTTCTTGCTTTTTYTTTTTTTTTTTTTTTTAAGGTATATTGAAACTCATGCAATTCATTTCGGGACTGTCCATTTACAAAGCACTAACACACTACTACCACTTCTGGAGAAACTTAGCTTTTATGCTAACTCGAGTCATTGCACACACTTACCACCATGTACTACTGTATATAAGCCTGCCAGAGGAAAAAAAGAAGAAAAATAAAAAAAGTCACATTCGCTAATCAGGACATTGGAAACACTTTTTAAAACAAAACATCCAACAAAGATGAGAGAAATAATTTGGCCAGTTTCAAGAATATTTTAAAAATAAGCCAAATAGGGAGCTAGTGGGAGTTAGCCAAAAAGAAGTTTGAGATTTTTTTTATTATTAAGAAATATTTAATGTCAGATCCAAAGGGATGATGTTGAGGCAGGAAAAACTTTCTAAGCAAACTAAAATAGACTACTAGGACAGATATGTACAACTAGGCTGATAAAAGCAAATGAAACCTCAGTTGATAAAGACATACAAAATTTCATTTTAACTCTAAGTACTCAGCTTTATTTCACTTCTACATTCTTCCTTGGTTTTTGACATGCAACTGTAGGGATTACACAGTTAAACGGTTCCTGAAAGAAGAGTGTTGCCAGAATTCCATACTTGCAATTACCTATACCCATCCCCTTCCCACCTTCAATTTAAGCAACTTTGGAGAAACAATAAACGTTCTCTTGAAAGAGGTTCTTCATGAAGCTRTTTTATGTGTATTTGCCCTTCTCAATTCCCAAAAAAGCAGCAGTAAAAATCATTCATAGCAAAGCATTTCTTACAGACTTGAAGAGTTAAAACCCAACCGGGCAGGTGGGTTGCCTCCAGTCAGCATGTCAGGTCATTCTTGCCAGAGATACATTTTCCCCCTTTCAAAGCACAAACAGAAAGGCAGAGATAATGTGGCACACAGAATTCAAAATCTTAGATGTTCTTGACATCATACCAATTTAGATGCCATAAGTGATTTGAGTATACAGGACAGAAAATGAAGAGATACTCCTTAAAGGAATTTTTTGTGCTTTTTTGACATGTAACTGAAGTCATGGAAACAGCTGACTAAAAATATTTCCCCTTTCTTTTCTGTTCATTTTTTACTCCAAAACACATCAGTTCTGGAGTTCTGTACCACCAGGTTTAGCAAGACGACTCTGTATCTTACAGCATACTGTACTGTGAATTCAAATGAAGTGGAAGAAGGCTGAACCTTCAAAGTGTGCTTTATCAAAAGTCCACAGGGATTTCAATTAGGAAGTGTTAAAACATCCAACGATTAAATAGTAATTGTATGGCTTCCTCCCAACTTTTCCTCTTGACTGTTGTGAGAGATTCACTAATTTACCAAAAGCACCCAGGAAGTTGTTTACTGCTCCTTCCCATTGACTTGGGCAAACCATTCAATCTGGCTTTTGTATCACACATCACAAAGCAGCATAAAAGGTCTTCTTTAAGAAGACTAGTGATCTGGCKGCTAACATGATTAAAGACAGTCTTTCAATTAGGAAGTCAAAAGCATCATTTGCTTCTCAAACCAAGATAACTAGTGCAAGATTTTTTTTTTTAAGTGAATCTTACACTGCAGTGTTTCTACTGTAATTCAAAGTGCTGGAGCAAGACAAAAGCATCTGAATACCAAAAAAGACCCAATAGAGACAACGTTGACCTGAGGACAAAGCTAACATGCTTGTAAGACAGTTTATTGACTACACAGTAAATAAGAACAAGAACTTTCATTTATATGAAAGATACCCCAAAAACCCTCTCACCCTAGAGGGATCAGTCCTGACATGAGCAATTAGCCAAAGCAAGAGACAGAACTGCAAAGGAACAAGAATTAGAATTGCAATAATCTGCAGGGAGAGGGAAAAACAAATGTGTCCTTAAATATTCTTACGGAGCAAATTAAAATAAGAATTCAAAGAAAACTTTAGACTTCAGGGGAACATTATGAACCAAACAAATGATACTCTGATGGCAAGATGAGCTATACAAAGAGACTGACAATTACTACAGTTTTCTTTCATCTCACTGGACAAATTCAGCTCTTGCCAGAAAGCCTAGTTCCCATGACAGTTACTGGCAACTAAAGCAAGGGCAGAGCACTTAAATTTAACTTCTTTCATATTTCTGATGTCCTACATTCCACAAATTTAAAATATTTTCCCCTATACAAATTTTTCTCTATACAAAAAAAAGGGGGGGGGGAATACAAATACTGCACTCTGACTTAAACACAGCCTTCCCCAAAAGCTCTGCTGGCCATTTAAATTGGCCTCAGTTGTCAGGAAACACCCATAACATACATTATTCAGTGATCAGCATTCCAAGGTGTTCTTCTTTTGCAGGCTGAGTCATTAAAAAAAAAATATTCGTTATTTAGTAAAGCCATCTAAACTAACTCAAGGAAAATACTTAAAAAGTTTTTTTCTTCTTTAAAATTTCTCTTCAGGAGAATCAAGGAACTAAGYTGTCTGCTGCATGCACGGACCAAAGACAACTGTAAGCAGATAAAATTCCAAACTTGCTCTGCACAGTATCTACAAGCATGGGAAATATGCCAAAATCAACCCTGCTTTCTGGTGTCTAGTTCCACCTCCAACTGCAAACATTGTCTTTTGCTTCAACTGAACGGGTAAAAGAAAATTCAAATCAAACAAACTTCTTTTAAAGAATTAAGATAACTCAACATATTGCTTATTCCTTCTGGTAACTTAAAATAAGACTGGACACTTTCTAATTGTTTCCTCAAAAAGTTCTCTAAGTTTTAGCACAAAAACCTTTCGAAAAATCCAAAAATCATACTAAGCAAGTTCCAAAAAAAAAAAAATTTCACAATAGAAAAAAAAAAGTTCTGAACTTAAGTAGAATCTTTATATTAATAACATCAAAACTCATATCCCCAAATCAACAGGCAATGCTGTTTGCAAATACAGTATAGGTTATTGTTTACATGCCAAAAAAAAAAAAAAAAAAAAACTCTTTTGACAGGACCATACTATATTTCCCTCAGGGTGTGTATTTGAAGTCAGTAGGAATTACACATGGGTACAGAATTTAAACCCAAATATACACAAAACATCTGTATCAGATCTCCTGCACCTTACAGATCATTGCAATTCTCCTCTTCACTGTGATGGAACACAAAATATTTTATTTACCTTTCTGTAAGATTAGTCATGATGTCTTGATGTCTGGAGGCAGAAAATGTATGTCCCTTCTCAGTTTGCTGCAAGCCTGTACTGTTAAAAACATGTCCATGATTTCCTGTTTGAATGCCTTCCAGCCAGTGGTACTTCTTACGCCTTTCCTGCCCAATATTTGTTCTTTGTGGAGGCAATTATGGCACTGTTCAATCTTCCCTTTAATAAATTACCTAGATTGTCCTTCTCATCTGGCTTCACCTCCATAGCTAGAATAATAAATAAATAAATAAATAAAAATACTTCTATACATCAGAGGTGCCAGCTCCTGTCCATGGCCCTCCTTCCCATTCTTCTCAGAGACAACAGGCTTTCTTCAGAGACAGGCTCAGCTGTGGAACAACCCCAYTAAGGCAACTCCAAACCTTCACTAAATGTACTTAAAAACTCTGCGCAGTAAAGCACCCACTGCTCAGTAGTGGCGTGCTGAGAGGGCTCAACAGCCCCAAGCAAGGCTGGAGGAGGCCTCTGGGAGAAGCGTGCTGAGTACATGACTGGAACACACAGCCCCATCTCAAACTCTGCTGGCAGCTCCAGGTCTCAGCAACCCYTTCCGCAATGAGACAACCACTTAATTTTCAGCCTCACCAAAAACAGGTATTAAAACAAAAACGTCAGCCTCCCACTCACTACGTCCTAAGGCTTTTAAGTCAATAGTATTGTACAAAACACATTTTGTATTTATGCTTAAAAGAGTACAGAACAGTGTTTTATTACTCAAAAGTTTTCTTTTTAAGCAACAGATTAATTAAACCTTTTCCTCTTAGCAGTTAAGAAAWCAACTTTCTTAATCCACATTACAAACACTTCTGTACATATTTATATTTAAGCGTGTGCAATCCCACTCAAGTGAAAGGGGARTGTTCAGACGAACTAAGCAACACAGGCAAGTTCAAATTTTCAGTGTCTGAGTCTTGATCTCCAATATTTCTGTTCACTCCCCAAAGGAATTTCAAATTCAGCTAGAAAAAAAATCTTACTAATTTAATTTATAACTACAAYTTAAATTTTAATCTAAACTTGTTTGACAAAAGTCTAAGTCTCATTTATATCTGTTTCTGGGAATAGTTTAGACTGCGATTTCAGAGTAAAATGCTTTGATTTAGTTTTATGCCGGTGTTTGAGATTTTGTTCTCTCTAAAAGCTCAGCGATTCCCATGATCTTCTCGCAAACACCTTTGGAAAGGCTTTAGATCCTCTGCCCGAAGAAAAGCCCTTCCCCATAATCAGACTTAATGAATCCTGCTGGCTATGGCAAGTCAGCAGCTCTTTGCACAGGGCCAACATGTGGTAGCAACAGGTGAATAACAAAACCCAACTCCCTCCCTGAYTTCATAGCAAGAACTGCCTGCTGCAGACATCTTCACTTCCTCTGCCAAGTCATCTAGCACTGGCCACTGACTGCAACAGAACAGCTCCTGGTCTGATCAAACAAGTATTGAGTTTTATAAAAGATGTCACCTTACAGTAGATCCAAACAGACGAGACGAGCCTAGCAGTGAAAGATGAAATACTCCATCTCAACTGCTCAGAAAYGCAATCTCTTTTTTGACAAGATTACTAAGAATATACATTAAAAAGGGAAAACAGCCTCTCAGACCTCAAGCCTAGCAGAAAAAAAAATCCTAAAGCTTATCATTCTACTACGAGAGACAAAAAGSAGAAGGTAACATCATAGTATAAATGAATCTAAACAGAATTGAGACAAGACTTCAACTGTCCARAGATAATTTACTTTAGTGGTCCCAAAAGTTCTCTCAAACATAAATGAATTCTGGGTGACTTATTTGATCTTTGACTTTTTATTCTTTCCAGCTCTCATTCTTAAGCTCTTGCATAAAATAAAATATATTAAAAATGCAATAAATAATAACACAGTAATAAAATCTTGCAATAAATAATAAAATCTAAACAAAGTAAAGTTGACATGATTAGTCACACACTGCTGGAAGCTGGGTTTATAGAAAAGTTCTTACTAGCAAGGTGCTTGCACTTAAGTTCCAGGAGTTAAAAGCACCGAAAGAATGACACGGTAGAGTTCCAAAATTCTCAGTTTTAAGAGTTTGTTATTAAGCAGCTTCAGATCAATACTATCCTTCCAGAACTTAACTGAAGTGAAGACAGAACTGGGGGGAAGGACGCATTGATGAAATGAGGATGCTGAAAGATGAGTAATTAAAAGCAATTTCAGTCCATTTCATAGCTAAGTGAGGTGGACAGAGGATAGAAAAGCATATGTAACAGCTACAAAAGAGCTTCCTTGTATATAACAGAGGGTTTTTTTTTCTTTTTCAATTTACTTTCCCTAAATAATGCTGTATTTTCTTTCACAGTATATGTAAACAAAAACACAGGCATTATGTAAGAGTGTATATAAGGAAGTTTTTCCAGAAAAAAAAAAGGAAAAGAAAACTAGAAGCCATGATTCACACTTTATGAGGAACTCAGAAAATAAAGAACTAAAACAAAACTAAAGGTTTTAAAAAAAGCTATCAGAAAACTATCTGCCCATGTTTTAAAACATGATATAAGGAGRAATTGTAGTTTTTCAAGGCATTTTTCAAATAATGAGAAAATAGTGTGTATAGAACTATTGTATTATCTCAATATTCCATGTTTCAGATTTGGTTCAAAACTCCAGTTATGGATACATGTGCATAACTAAGTACAAAAAACAAGAATTCAGTTTAGCTGTTTCTGTCTCAAACCTGTATTACAGCACCTGAGAAAGCATGAAAATGAAAAATGCATCCTTTTATTGGCCTATAGTACACAGAAAATTTCATTTTACAGGGTCAGCGCTTCGGAATGAGCAATCTCTAACAGTGTGCTGACAATGTAAGAGCATGTTTGCTGCAGGCACAAGGATGATGTGATAACACCACAACACGGACCCTGGAAATAATTCCAGAACACTGTACTACCACAATTTTTCCATCTTTGTCCAATGGACACTCTTATTTCTAACTTTTGAAGATGGATGAAGAGGTAATTCTCACCTTCAGTATAAGGAAAAAATAATTCACATAGCTCATACGTATTTGCAAGAAATAATTATATTACCTAAATCTGAGTTGTTTATGCACAATACTATTTCACCATTTTCAAAATGGAAGCAAGTCCAAAATGAATACAATTCTTCAAAACACAACATGGGGTTTTGCTCTCTTCTCCTTCCCACAACTTAAATTTCTATCTAGCTATGCACAATGCTTTACTAATTGGAATTCCAACTAGCACTATGTAAAAGATGCAAATTGCCACACTGCATCACATGGGTAGCCTGCTCAGAAGAAGAGCAAATTTGAAATGCTTTTACTAACAGGTACAACCAGTTTTGCCCCATTCCTGTCATATGTTATCAACTGTGGTTGAATAGATAAGCTCTACTCTAGGGAGGGACAAACCATAGAAGGGTGAACAGGGAATTCCTATCTGSATTAATCTAAAATAGGTCAGTAGGAACTGAATGAGTTATCCACCCATGAATGRAGCTCCTTGGGGCTTTTTGTCTTTCACATTGACTTGACATAAACTTTTAACAATCAGGAACCAAAGAGGGTTCAGGTGTGAAAAGATCATTCATCCACTGCTGCAGGTCACTGGAGGAAGGCAAAGGGACTAAAACTTTAATTTAATGCTACTACATCAACTTCAGCAAGTGTGATTGAAGTGGTTGGCACTCTTACCCCAAAGAAGCTTCCTGCTCTTTCAGTTGGGCCAGTTCAACTGCTTTTCGTCACTTTGTGAAACAGTTCTCTGCAATATCTGACTGAAGAAGAAAGATCTACCAAAAAAAAGTCTAGCTTGTTTTAATACTGCACAGTGTAACAAAACCAGCTCAAAGAGCAGTCAGAGAGAGCTGAAAAGGCTCAGAAGTCTAACCACTGATGGATACAGGAAAAGCAGCTTTTAGAGCCAGTTCCTGAACTAGGTGTGCTGCCAGCAAACAGTAGAGTTTAACTATAGTCTGAAAAGATCAGACAGATGACAAAATCAGAAAGTACAYTGAGGCTCATGTGCTGCTTAAAGCTTGTCTGTCCAGCAGTACATGAAATGCCATCAGCTGACTACTTTGGCTTCTTTTGGAAAGCCTCTTAAATGAGTATAATCCATACTTACCATTAATACTAAGTCCTCAAGAGTCCATCAAGTTCTGAACTTGCTGGAAGGACCATCAAGAAAATGCAGCAATGCAGGAGTCTACTTCTTTGCTGAAGAAGCCATAGAGCTTACAAAGTTGTTACATTTGAAGTTAAATTAAACAAAACTGCAACATCCATGTATTTTGCTTTCCTATTTCTATCGCCACTGGATACAGGGAAAGAAACCTACAACACACAATTATGGAAGTGTCCCCATAGTCAGTAACTAGGTTTAAGGTTCTCATCCCCCTGGCTCTGATTACAAACTGTGGAGTTTCTTTCACATGATGGAAATATAGRTAAGTGACAATAATTTAGTTTTATTTTGCAATTACTGTACTCATGGTCAAATATTTGTTCTATCACAAAGCATAGCACCAAAACAACCATATAACCTTCACAAAGAGGGAGGTTGGAGATGTTTTTTTCTTTTAAACACTCAGATACAAACACACTCATTGCCTGTTATCAGTATGATCCCCTTGGACAACAACCCTTATATCTTTTCTCTTTTGTTATATGACTAAGTTCACGGAGGAAAGATAATGACTTTTCCAAACCAGATGTAATTTCAAAGCTTTTGGACTCTATAGCAGAGCACAGAAGTTCAGAATCACAGAACTGAGTAGTTTTCTAAAGTATTTTTCTTTTAATCGAAATGAATTAAAAGCAAGTCTTATATCTAGATTTCAGAATAAGTGTCATACTACAATCAAGAGGGCAGATACATGGCTGATTTAGGGCTGAAAGCTCCTATTATTGATCATTATTGATTCATGTTCTTGATTGGTACTACCCAAAAAGAAAAATGTTATCAAAACTCCACGTTGTAGGTATCTCTGGATGAAAGTAAATGAAGAAGGGCAGTTTCCAGATCGACTCTTAAGAGCAAAGATTCATAAGACCTTTTTTTAAAAAAGAGAGAGAGAGAGAGAGAGAGAGAGAGAGAGAGAGAGAGAGAGAGAGAGATCCAGAAAGAATATCCAATTTCTCTTAGAAGTCCTTTGTCTCAGAAGGTCCCTCCTCTCAAAAGGATTCTAATGTAATCTAGTGTAAACTTGTAATCTACATTTCTTTTTAGATCTTGGGAGATCTCAGACTACCAGCAACTATTTTAAACTCTCTCAATTGCACATTGTAACAGTTAACCAAGCTTACAGGAAGTAGTGCAGATTTTTTTTCAATTTGCTTCACTTTTAATCTTCTTACACCACAGGATTTTTTCAAAATCCTCCAAATTTAAATCCAGTAACACAGAGCTCTAAACGTTAAAAATCATACTAGCTCACCTAACAACTTCAATGAACATGTTACTACATATAACACCCCCCTCCCCCCTTTTTTTTTAATTGGGATAAGGTTAGAATTCTGCCTCTTCATCATCTGGGTATGTAAGCAACTGTATAACTATATAATTTCTGCATATAAGTATACATATACACACTCACACACATATATACATATACAGATTAGTCAATGTATATATATGAATGACAGAATAAAAATATTTTTTCATTAAACCCAAATACAATTTTTCTATTTCTAGTTATTACAGAAATTTTTGGAAGACATGACAGATGTCAAAAAGACAGTCATTCAGAGCACTAAGGATCACATATACAAATTAAGCCTAGAGATAACACCTTAAAAATAAACAAGAAAGAGCCTGAAGAAACATTTCAACCCATCAATGAATGAAACAAGCAGTGGAGCAGGTTGCTGAGATACTGTGCAGCAAGCTGGACTGGAGACATCCTGAGGGCCCCTCTAACCTTTATTGTTCTATGATCCTATGAACTCATTTCTTGATCAACTTTCTGCACTCACCATCTTGTGTTAATTATTTTGCTGAGTTACAAGAAATTTTGTTCAGAAAAACAGAGCTGCCAATTCATCAAGCAGTCGCATGTAATTACTACGTTCTGAACCACTTTCCTAAGCTCCAAATTCTACAAGAGCTATCAATTAAAAGAAAACATCTTWCTTTTTCTTCACACAATTTACAAACTAAATATATGTCTCTGTTTCTCTCTTATAGTTGATTAAACACACGCAAAGAAAAAGTCATCATAAGCCAACATAAAGAAAATTCTATTTCTCATAGGCTTGCCATACAATTCAATATTGTTCAGATAAGAGACTAAGAAAGATCACCTGGACCTATCATACAAACACCTCTTAGGAAAAAATTATTTCAAAATCTTGTCACTTCCCTCAATTTTGTTTTATGAAGTAACTGATTTGTTTTTGTTCAGAATGTATACAAAAGACAAATGGAGAAGTGGAGTAGAATCTCCTTTTTTACTGCTCTAATTTGTCCATTTGACTACCCAGCATTAGAAAATGACAATGCACCAGAATCTATAATGTTTGCCCTGCCTCTCTCATTCAAACAGTCTCCTATCTCAACATGACTGAATTTTAAATAGGAAGTTCAAAASGGATTCTTTAGCAAATAAACAAAAATCTTGACCAAAGGAATTTAAGAGCAGACACCCTAACAGAACTGAAAGAAAAGCTGTTTTTTAAAGAAAGGAAAAAAAATTGCAAAGTAATTTTTTGAAAAAAACTCCTCAAAATAGTATGAGTAAAATCTTTTGGATCTTTTTAAAAAAAAAAAAAAGAAGAAAAAAATCTATTACCCAGTTGGAAAAAAAGAAAAAAAAAGTTAGGCAATAAACTGTTTGTCAACAAGCTTCCTGAGGGCCAGCTTGTATAATATGAATTGAACCTCTTAACTTGATTTCCGTCAGCTACTGCTAGTCTTGCTTGTAAACATGGAACAACAGCAGTGAGCACAAGAGGCACTGCAGAAATCTTAACACCCCCACTAATGTGTTAATTAAAAGGGATATTAATTCATAAACTGGGATTATTCACTCAAATTCATAAAGTCAGGTAATCTCAGTTTCTGTTATCTACTAAAAGTCAGACAATCACTGGGAAGAGATTAAGTGGAGTAATAGCTATTCAATGAAAACTTCACAAATTCTCAGGATTCTTATCCAATGGATTTCCAGTCCTCTAGAAGTATGATTCACATGGGTAGAAACAGCAGCATACTGAGCAATTATGACATCCGCATAACACCACTAAGGAAAATTTCCCTTAGGGTCACATACATTTTAATCTACTTGGAATTTTAGAAAGGTATTCTTCAWGTGCAACTTAGAAAAAAATTGTTTTCTTCAAACTCTCATTTCTCCTTATGTGACTCCATTTGAAAAAAAAGTACAGGTTTGCTGCTGCTTTCCAGAAAGCACTTGTTAAAATGGCAGGAGAAACGTTCATTTTCAGAAATGAGATCTAAAGAAAATCCAATACAAACATTGAGCTTTCATGCATGAGCACACAAAGACAGTTCAAGTGCAGTTAATGCACAAATGCCATGCCCATTATCAAATATTATAGTATTATATAAGCAGTAATTTGATGAAAACGCTAACTGTAAGAGTATCAACAGTGACGTGTGCCTGATTATAAGAATATTATTCCTCCATTACCAAATGCTAGAAAGAAAGGGAAAATAAGACAAAAAACACACAAAACCTCAAACATTCATCTGGAATACTACAACAAGATCAAAAGCTTTTGCACAAACATCAGTGCCCGTTTAAACAACTGCTTCAAAGCAAAGGGTGCCTCACTGAAAATTCTGGGTATCACTATGGCAAGCGCCACTGAAAAGGATGGGGTGGCAGACATCTCTAACTACAGGCCTCTCTCCAGAATGATTTTGAAGGAAAATCTGAGAGCCCTTTCCTGCAAGTACTTTTATACATGGAAGCAGCTTCATTGTGGACATACACAGGTATGTATTTATAAGATTGGTTGAGAGCGATCTGATGGAAATGTCAGCCCCTCTATACCCTATGTTAAACAGCATCTCTTTTGTAAAACCTCGGGTTTTTTACTTCAGCTTAAGACCCCAGCAGAGATTTCATCCCACTGCACTTGGACAGCGAACGGCTGCATCAAGCTGGTAAAACCCAAACGAACCTCCAAGGCTTCAGGCTTCTTTACATCTGCTCTGTTTCGTGCGCCAAGCCCCACATTTGCAAGCTTACGCCTTGAGAGCAGAATGTTTTGCTGCGAAGCCTCAGCGAGGACAGGAAAGGGAGTGGGTCCCTGCTGCGTGCGGGGGTCCCCTTGGGGAGGGGCACCCCAGCCCCACCGCCGGGCAAGCCCCTGGCTTTTCATATGAACGCTGGCATTTGACTCATTTCCACTCCACGACCTCCCTTCTGCTAGAACGGGTGCTGTTACCACTGAGAAGAGCAGCGGAGCTCTCCAGGCCGAGGTGTGGTGCCCAGCACAGGAGGAGGAGACCTGGGAGGCCACTACCCTCCTCTGCTCCAGGCAGCGCAGACACCCCGCCCCACTCTGGGCGAGAGAAAAATAAATCTCCCACGGGAGGGAAGAAATAAATCCCGCCGGGGTCCTCCCACGCGGCGGGACCAGCCCCGCAGGGCGGCGAGCCCCTGCCCCAAATCTCCCTCCTCCCCACGCCCGCCGGGGGACACCCGTTAACGGCTGCGCGCGGCGCCCGGGGGCGCCTGTTAACGGCTGCGCGCGGGGCCGGGGGGGCGGCGGCTCCCCCCGCGGAGGGCGGGGGCGGCCGCACACCTAGCGGCTCGGCTCGGCGCGGCTCCCCCGGCCGCAGCTCGCACGACGGCGCCTCTCTGCTGCACTGCAGAGGCGCCATCTTCTCGCGCCTCCGCGCCGCCCGACCCCAGCCCTCCCCTCCGCGCCCGCGGGGGAGCCCGGCCCGCAGCGGGGCACGGCGCGCGCGCACGCACACACACACCTATATATGCCCATACATACATACATACATATATATACACACACACACACACACATACACGCACCGCGGGGGGTGGACACCGCCTTTCCCCCCGCCGCGCTGCTGCACCACCCCACCGCCCGCCACACCTGTGCGTGGGGGAGGCGCCCTGCGCTGCTCGGCCTCTCCCCGCTCCTCCCTCCCCGCCGAGGCAGCGCCGCCGCCTCACCGCCACCCCCTCCCGCCGCGGTGCCCGCAGCGGGCTCCGCGCCCCTCACCGCCGGGAGGCGCCGCCCGCAGCGCTCCCCCACGCCCACGAAGTTCCCCCAGCCCACGGCAGCTCCCAGCAGAGAAACCCCCCCCACACACACACACCGGCGCAGCTCCCCCTCCACCCTCCCGCGCCGGACGACGGCCAAAGTTAACGCGGAGGCGAAGGGGCAGCGGCAAACGGCMGCCGAGAAGCCTGAAGGCAGCGTGGCGGGCGTGGGAGGCCGGCGCGGGGCTCCCGGGCGGCGGGACCCAGTGCGAGGAGCCGGGCGCCGCGGGATGCGCGCTGGCC